>NC_088860.1:31091314-31171314 GCF_963853765.1 Magallana gigas
TGAATTTATTTCCCCTTTTATGTAGTAAAAATTGATATTAGTTTTGTTTAAATTCCGTTTCGTTTCGTTTCGATTTTTGGTTTCGTTTCGTTTGATTTCGTTTCGTTTCGTTTGATTTTGTTTCGTTTCGATTGGTTTCGTTTCGTTTCGTTTCGATTTCGTTTCGCACTTTACAGGCGCCCGTTTTAAAAACAAGACTTGAATTTTCATGAACTACTTTCCGCGAAATGGGGATTGAATATATAACGCTTGTTGCAAAATTCAAGGCAGCAACTGTTGAACTTTTTTCTACTAGACAGACATATTTTTGTTTATAGCCGCTTACAAAATTTGGTCGCTCTCTAATGCTAATCTTTACCACACAATATGCACAAAGACACACCAAAAGAGCCCGGCTTTCAGTACTTCAGTACTTTGATATTGACTATGAAGTTTTTTAAAAATCAAATAATGACTATATTGACAAAAGAATACTTGCTATGTTGAATTAGTAAGACTGGTGTCTACTGAATACTGACTAAGGTGGGTCAAACTGACTATAATGACTAATATACTTGCTTGTTTAGCTAGGGCTATGATTGAGGACTGCAAGTCAGTCCTCTCCGGAACAGCTTTTCCAAGTACACACAGACTGTGAATCAGTTCGGCTTTAACTTTATGGGACTCTAAAAAAAAAAAAAAAACCTATTAAATAAAAACCAAAAATAGAAAACCTAAATAAAAACCATTTAAAGAACCATGAAAAGAACTATTTCAAAACAACCCAATTAAGTTCTAAGTGACACTGAGTAGTAATGTTATTTCATTGAGTACACTCTTTAAAATAGAAGCCTATTCTTTGCTTTGGTAAGATAATGCTCTACAACTGAAAGCAGAGAAAGTTTTTCTTATCATGGTGATCATTGAATTACAGGTAAAAATATACCTTACGGTCACTTATAATTGAATCGACATTGACAAGCATAGCCTTGAATTTTCCTCTTTTGTCTGAATTAAAATAAAAGTTTTGGAAAGAAAGAAAAAACATTCCAAAAGGAGATAATTTTAGAGCTTATTCTGTATTTAAAGCTCAACCAAGTTTAATACACATGTACTTCAGCTTGTGATAGGTTCACACCGAGAAATTTTTTGACTTGGTGCCGATTAAACCCTCTACATATTTCCAAACACAACCACGGGCCACTGGTTTTTGAGGCCAAAGTGGGATCATGCGGGCTGCAGTCGGCATTTCATCAGCCGCTGCCAACCTCTTTTCTTGTCGGCTGACCAATTTTGTGGCCTTCAGGCCAAGGTATAATTAATTTTTTCTGTGTCTGTGGCCGATTTCTTCAGTTGAAACAATCATAGTCATTATTACAATGATATATACATTATTCAAAGAACTACCGGTATATATGATATGAGTCAAATTCGGCCCCCATAATTTGAATTTTTTTTAAGTGTTTCAAATACGTTAAATTGTTATGTTTTCTTAAATAAGAATTTATATAAGATATATTTTTCATCTATTTGTTTGATTTAGTTGCACTCACTGGCAGTATATGACATCAGAAGTAATGCTATATTTATAATTCTATCAAAATCAGTCAAAAATTGGGATTTTTCTTATTGTTTTTCGAATGGGAAATATAGAGTGCTGTTTTGAACAAGCAAAATCTTTTTGTCACTTATTAGTCTTGAATAGATACATCTCTAATGAAAATATTTTGTTTGTTCAAGGATGCACTCAATACTTTCTGAAAGAGAAACTGCTTAAAAACAAGACGTTTTATGCTAAAACCAAGAAAACTACTTTGTACAGATATATATATATATATTGGCCATGCAAAGGTGTAAAATGCATGTCAATGATGTTTAAAGATAGCATATAATTCCAAGAAAGGTAATTAAATCAGATTTTCCTGTAAATACGCAGTTCTTTTTCAACTACAAAAAATAAAATAGGATCATGAACTCCTTGACGGGTTACGCACATTGTACTCAGGAGCACTGCGGAAGAAATACATCTGGTAAGTTACCCATGTAAACTGATTGGATGAATTTCTTCAGCTGCTATAATTCTCATTATAAGCCCCCCCCCCAATGAATCATCAAAGAAAGATTATTTTTGTCCTTATAAATTTACATCTCTCTCTAAATGCCTCTGAAACTACGCATTTTAAGTGAAATAAAAATGCAAAAATTATTGCATCTGTCTATGAATAAGTTACTAGAAGGCATGGCAGAGACAATTTTTGAATTTTTTTGACCTATATACATGTATCTTTCTGTCTGTCGTTAGTCAGTGCAAACTATTTCTTTATAAATGTTAATTGTTTACAGTTTTGATGGGAAAAGCTTCGTTAACCTCAAATGTTCATCACTGAACAATCTAAACATTTTATATTTCATTATAATAATAGATATTTGAAAATAAGAATTCAATTTATATTCAATAAATGCAACAATTATCATGAATTTTGACTTTGAACTTTGTTTGGTTCAGCAATCCTAAAAAAGTAGATTACTGGTAAACAAAAAAAAAATGAACTGAAAATTCATATAGTCTTTTCATGATTTAATTTATAACTGTATTCATAAATATATTCATTGTCACTCTGCTACTAATTATTTATACTTTTCTTAATTTGATCATTGATTTTTTGATTAAAAATAAAAATGGAAAGGAAAATCATGTAAGCTTGATCCATTTAAACAAGTTACAGATTTCTGTGTGCATTGACATATAAATTAAAACATTCAATCTAAATCAGAATTAGGATATAGTTTTAACCATTAATAGAGAAATAATACATGTTGCTGTATTACAGTTATACAAAAACAAGAGGCCCATGGGCCACATCGCTCACCTGAGGAACAATAGGTATGATAAAATCAGCTAAATGGAGTCATAATACAAACTATCTGGACAATGTACAATTTATAATACATGTAGATCCTGTATAAATAAAATCCATTTTCCCCTGGATATTCTTATGTTTATAATCATTAGTCCCTTTTCTAACAGGATGATTTTATAGTCATATCATATGTTGAGTATTGCAGTTCTCAAAAATATCCTTAACAATAGTTTATATATGGGATATAAACCAACATCAAACTCTGAACCTTCTTGTGAGGCCAAAGAATTGTCCTGGGGCCAAAGTCTTAACAATTATAAAGAATCATCTGGCTGATTAGTTTCTAAGAAGAAGATTTTTAAAGATTTACTCTATATATTCCTTTGTTAAACTTTGACCCCCTATTGTGGCCCCACCCTACCCCTGGGGATCATGATTTTCACAACTTTGAATCTACACTACCAGAGGATGCTTCCACGCAAGTTTCAGCTTTCCTGGCTGATTACTTTCTGAGAAGAAGATTTTTAAAGATTTACTCTATATATTCCTTTGTTAAACTTCGACCCCCCCCCCGTTGTGGCCCCACCCTACCCGGGGGTCATGATTTTCACAACTGTGAATCTACACTACCAGAGGATGCTTCCACGCAAGTTTCAGCTTTCCTGGCTGATTACTTTCTGAGAAGAAGATTTTTAAAGATTTACTCTATATATTCCTTTGTTAAACTTCGACCCCCCCCCCCCCCCCCCCCGTTGTGGCCCCACCCTACCCGGGGGTCATGATTTTCACAACTGTGAATCTACACTACCTGAGGATGCTTTCACACAAGTTTCAGCTTTCCTGGTCATATGGTTCATGAGAAGAAGATTTTTGAAAATTTCTCGAAAATTTTCATAAATTCCTAATTTTCTCCTTTTGCAAAAGGGCGTGGTCCTTAATTTTCACAACTTTGAATCCCCTTAGGCTCAGGATGCTTTGTGCAAAGTTTGGTTGAAAATGGCCCAGTGGTTCTTGAGAAGATTTTGAAAATATGAAAAGTTTACAGACAGACGGACAGACAGACGGACGACAGACAAAATGTGATCAGAATAGCTCACTTGAGCTTTCAGCTCAGGTGAGCTAACAATATCAAAAGTATTTCTCACCAAAAGCCAAAAAAACTTTTCTAAAGGAAATGTTTAGGATACGTATCTACCAAGGCAAATAAAATACTGGTAATTCTTTAACAATCAATAAGGGGAATTAATATACGTACATCATAAGGCAGGATTTATTCCACATGCAGTTAACAATTACTGAATATATGTATTGATCGAGTTCAAAGTTTTACACATTGTATAATCTGGATTTATGTTTCAATGAGTAATACATGTACATCTACCGTATTCATTTCAAAATTATACATACATCTTTCTACTTGGTCAGGGCCAAAAACCATTAAATTCCTTCTTGTTGTGACTAAACATAGGCCTTCAATATTCATATGTTAGCTCATCCACAAAAACGAAGTGAATTAATCAGTCCTGATAATTTATATCATGATGTAAAAGTTATTCCACGTGCAGTAGCACATGTTGGAGAATTAACGTGTTTCTTTCTGTAAACAAAAATGTGCAATTATATAACATGTTTGAGTTTTTAGAGTACATATTATACATATATTACATGGCATCGAGGGCGACATACCAGAATATTTGCCCCGAGGTGGCAGGAAAGCCCTGGAGTGTTATGTCGCCCGATGCCAAAGGCAGAGGGCGACATAACACTCCAGGGCTTTCCTGTCACCGAGGGACAAATATTCTGGTATTGTCGCCCGAGAAGACATGTAATATATGTTATATAACATTTTTAAACAAATCAAAGTCGGGTTATGAACATATTTATTTAATTCACAAGGCAGAGGCAAATATTTTTAAAACACTCACGCTTGAGTTTATCACTTTTTTCGTATTTGCCGAATTTTTTTCATCAATTAAACTATCGAGTTCATCTGAATTTAGATGAACAAACCGCAGACGTTGGCCTGACATGTTTAAAATTCGCGGATCTGTTTACGTTTGCTTAGCAACTGGCTCGTTGAATTTCAAACCCGACGTAATTAATATGCAGAATTCTTGCACGCGATGGTGATATTACAGTTTCGTGAGGGCAATATAACTATTTCCTGTGAAATATAACTGTTTCCGGGAGGGCAATATAACTGTTTCCGGTGTGATTCAGCAATTTTCGGGGCATAGTAATAAAATTATCTCATTTGTGACATAACGAGAAAACTTATTCAAAAATGGTATATAAATTTACGTATACTCTCTCATGCACTGTCGCATATATTAGCTTGATTGACAGATCAAAAAGGCAAAAAGGGAAATCCACATCATGCAATTTTGAAAATTAAAAAATAAATTATTTCCCTTTTCAAATCTTGCAACAAAAATTAAAAATAATTGAACACCAGCCTGCTGCAATAAAAAAAGACTTACTGATTGAGTCCGAAAATATGAAAATTTTACATTAATAACATAGACAACTTATTGGCCTTCAGCTCTCGGGAGTTAAAATTGAGGATAAAAAATTCTCTCGCATAAATTTATTATCAAGTTAATATCAACATTGAAAATTTGTAGCACTGTTTTGATAGAGTGGGCGAATCTTCTTAATATATAACCTAGATCAATGAATATCTACCTTTAATCTGTGTTTTACATGATTCGCTTCTAATAGTCAATATTATTAAAAGGCTGCATGCTTTCAGTCAGCTAGTACTTGTAAAGGTGACAGAATTGTGTCAGGATTTTCATGGCTATTGAGGAGTACCTAGAGGGTTTCATAAGACTCTGCTGTCCACAATCTAGGACATATCAGCAAGCTTTCCACATGTGCTGGTACATGTCTGTCAGAAAATTAGTTCAAAAGTGCAGAGAGAAATGGTTGGGAAGTTGAGCCCCTTAGCACAAGATTCCGGGACACTGGTTCTCAATTCTGTATTAAAACTGCAGTGAACAACATTGCTTGGCTTATTAAAGATTTGATTTCTTTCCAGTGACAGCATATAACATATAACACGATGTGAGGGATTTTTTTTTTTCAAAATGGTTTTCACTGTGGTAAGATTCTTGAAATCAATTTTAAAACTACTCTTTCTTTATTTCTAACGATCTAAAAAATCAAAAGTCGATAATAAAGAAAATTACATTATTATTAATTATAACTTAAGTATCGATAATCAAAAACTCTTCTAAATAAATAGCATCAATGTTTTATAAGCAACTAATGTAAAATAAAATCTACAAGGAAATTAAAGTTTCAAATTCAAAATTTATCCAAAACATTGCATGAAGAAATGAGAATTTTTTTTAATCAAAATTTTTCAAAAAATATTACCGTACTCTTAAGTGCACCATCGAAAATTAAATAATCTACGGTATTCTGAGGAAGACATACTCTCTTAATGCGATGAATACATTCTCCTATAAACTTGACTGCTTCAAACAAATAATAATTTCAAAGAACAATAATTAAAAACAGCATAAACAGATATATTCATGCATAACAATTAATGCCAAGGAAAATCATAATATTAAAAAAACAAAACATCAACTTAATTTGTATGCAAGTACACATATAAGACACTGCCTGTGACATATCTTCATAAACTCCTCTTTTATCATACATGTAAAAAGAACAAAATGAAACTATCCAAGCCAATTTTTGAAACAAATATAATGCAACACATCTTTTGCAAAAACAAACTTTATGATGATATATATATATAGTCTGAAATGTTTTTTTTTTAAACATGATCAAGGCATGATGTTGCTATTATATTGTAGTTCTAAAATTGTTTGAGTAAAAAAAACCTAGAAAAGTGGAAAAAATAATTTTCCTATAAATTCATACATGAATTTACTATACTTACAGGTATTTTTATATAAATTTTAATGTAATGTTTGAAAGCAGTAAATTATGCAGTATTCAGTGTGGGAAACAAAAAAAATAATTTAAAAAAAAAAATATTTTGATAGTTCTTAAAGGTACAGTACATGTAAAATTATGAAATAAATTTCAATTTTTTTTTCCTTTTTGGGTAATTTTTTTTTTCATTTTTTTAATTTTACAATATTAGTAAAAGGAGTAGGTTCACTGAAAATTCATAAAATTTTTAACAATAATTTCCTTTCAGTCAAAGTAAGATATTAGTAACCATATTACTGAAAGTATGCAATTACGGTAGTTTAATAAGGTGGTATGGAACACCTCCATGATTTAACGTACTATTTATGGAAATAAACAATAAAACCATATTTTTCTTAAACCTCCATGGAATTGGTAAATTTTGCTCAGAATAGCATAACCTTTCTAATTCTAAAACAAAATGACTTTTCAGAGAATGTTAGTGTAAGTTATTGATAAAGATTGCAAGAGAGAGTTTCCGATAAGTACCCGTTAATATTTTTGTAAAATTGAGAGTTGCTGTACTTGAAAGCTTAATTTTAAAAGTTTGACCTTTCCAAAAAAAATTTAAAATGTTTTTTTTTGGTGAAATACTGTAAAATTTGAAAGTTATAAATCGGTGAAAGTACTATACCATAATTATTATGTTAAATACATATTTATACATGTATCGACAGATGTCCCATACCACCTTAAGGAATATATAAGTGGAATATAAGTGCTTATATATATTTTCTTTCCATCTTCATGTCCGCAAGTTCCTATACAACAATTTAACACACAAACACGCCAACACATGCACACAATTAGCAATGCTTTATCCCCTCTGCAACAATCTGCATGAGGGTATGAAAAATGCAGGTCCAGAAAATTTTTTCTGTGGGGTCTTTGACGGTTATTTGAGTTTGCCAGGAGGGGTCTGAGGCATATTTTGGGTAATTTTATAATATAGTCTAAAAAAATTTGAACTTTGCAAGAGGGTGTGTGTGTCTGGATTCCCCTGAGCCCCCCTCTAGCTCTGCGCATGATTTTGATAGCACTAAAACTGGTAATTAAAGCAGAATATCATGATATAATTCTGAATTACAGATATGAATGGAAGTACATAAATTAGACAAGCTTAAAACTCACACATATTGCAAGCTTGTAGGTTTTAACCAATTAAACAACTGAACCTTGTATACTAGCTGTGTAAAAAAACATAAATTAATTACAGCTCTATAAGGTTCAAAGTCCTGTATGTTAATATATAATGACAATGAAGGCGTGGGATACTGTGTCGATCCCCATCCCTCCTTAAATAGCTAAACACTTCCCACATATTCATCAAATATGGATTTACAGTAACCGTGACAAAGAGTTAAATTCAGGTCATAATTTTCTTGTTGACATTTATGGTTTCTCTTTGGCAAGTTAAAAAATATATATATATGTAGAAGGACTCAGTGAAAATCTCATTAATTCAGTTTTAATTATCAAGGAATGTCAAAAACTTGCTGAACAAAAATATAATATTTAATTTATCAAAACTAATTGCTACACAAATCTACATCCATTGAGTATATATAATTGTTTTAAAACTGCTGAGCAATTGTTGTTCATATTGTTGTTAATAACAGAACCAAATCTATAGATCAATCCAGTTCAAAGTGATGTGTTCCATGTATATGTATGTATGAATATAAAACTGCCTCCTTTAACATTTAGCACAGGTCAATGTATCAAGAGACGTTTACCTTTCAATTGATGAATAATGGTTACATTGTATTAAATAGTGTATTATTTTATGCCTTTGATAGCCTACCGTTTTCTTGGAATCATCTATCAAAGAACACAATGCATCAACTGATGTACCTGTCAGAATAATTCCAATAGTTGTTATCGATAATTCAATTTCAGTTTACATTAACTTCTATATTTGGCACTGCCTTTAATGTAGTGCTAATTTATCACTCGCCCTAATTTTTTTTGCAACCAATGCTTAAGAATTTCATTTCCAAAGGAAGCATTTTAGTATACCAGAATAACTGCATTACATTTCTAAAACTCACACATGTCTGCATGGGTACAATTTAGAATATTTCTCCTACAAAGCAGATATTTTTCCCATATATAGCCAAAAAAATCTGAAAACATACTTCATGATTTGCCAACATTAATAATTTGAAATTAAAAAAAAAATTACTAGTACTGTTCAAATTACTAATCACATGTACTAATAACTGCCTTCAACAATCAAACGAAATAATTCTGCTCAAAGTAGGCGGACATATGTGAAATTGGTTTACATTGTGTAATGTATAGATGTGAAACTCAAACTAGGGCATGAAGATAAGTTAGTTTTAGATAATGCAGTGTGTGTAAACTAAAAAAATCAGCCCAACATGTGAACAGAAGTCACCATTCAAGAATTTAGTAATTCATGTAAAAATAAACAAACCAATGGAGATTGTGAGTTAGATCTTGAATATTCACTATTAATAAATTAATAATTAAATCTTGAATATTAAAATCTTCAATTTTGGAATGCATTTAAATTTTTTAAATAAATTAAAAAATTTTAATTTTATTATATAAACTTCCCAAGTATTGAAAATATTAAAACCTCCAAAAAAGACTTTCGGAATTTCCTTCTTTTATTTTGGAATGCATTTATTTAAACAATAAAATGCTTTCTTTGGTGATTCATGTTGGATGTGAAGGTGGCAACATTTCAGGAAAAAATACATGACCTGCGTTAGTGGGTTAATTATGTAATTTTTTTTGCGATGATAACTACTTTCATAACCCACATTGGAAAGTTTTTTTTTTGTTATATATATTTACATTCTACTGGTTTTTTTTTTTCTTTATATTCGGTGATCCTTAAGGCCTTCAAATGTATAACAACCCAATCACAGCATGCATATTAATTTACATGTATACCGGTAATTTACATAAGTAGTTTCCAAACATTGATATCTATGTTATCGGTTTAAAAATATAATGTAGTTGATTCTATTATTTAAAACAAAATTTCAAAAGTTATTTTTATGAATTATATTTTTAAGGCTCGATCATCTCAACAGTCTAGACTAAGTAAAAACCAGTGTAAAATGGTTTTAGAAACAGCTGTTCTTGCTGTTACTAATTTACTCCCTATGTAATCTGCAATTTATATAAATTTATTTAATAAATCAATACATTTCACCAATAAGGGAATGTAAATATATGCATTAAATGATTTATTTTTGATGTCTTTGTACCAACAACTGCCATCAGTTGAGCAGACAAATTAAAAAACGTTCATAAATTAGCGCATTATGAAAATTTGTACGCACACATTGCTGCAGCTATGAGACTGTATTTTTCAAAAAAATAATGATTCAATGCTTAAATTTACATTTTATTTTACCTCTTGTCTTGTCTGCAAATATGATTTATACCTTAAAATTCCTATTTTATTCTATGGGCAAGTTCATATCAATGGAAGAGCCGCTGTAACAGCTATAAGCGTGCGTGAACTTTGATTTTTGCATGTGACGTTGCAGTTTCACCCGACTTGAGACGGGTGTAAATAAAATGTGGAGTCCCAATGCAATTCTTGTTAACTTTACAAGTGCACCGATAGATCTTTGAACAAAATAATGTAAAGTTTAATGAGGTAAATGAATAAATTATTTGTCAAAATCCCTCTTTCTTAATATTCTATTGGTATGAATAAATGGTTTTCAGCTCAATATCAATTAATATTAATTGATTTTCAAGTTGCAAAGCATTGGTAAAACAGTATAATTTTAAAATTTGTTTAACAAAGGAAATAAATTTGTTATCCAGGTCCTATCCAGGGTGTTCGGGGATTTACCTCTAAATGCAACAATAACAACAACAATGACAGGAACAATATATTCCGTACACCATTGATTGGACCTGGATAACTAATATTATAGCGTTCAATGTTTGTGACGTCACAATAAAATTCGTCATTCGAGTACCCTGTGTGTGTTACAACTGCCGTAGCTTTCAAAACACTTTACAAGCAAAAAATGTAAACTGTTTAAAACTTAGAAGAAAAACATACTTTCAAAACTTGATTTGTATATTTTAATGATTATATATATATATATATATATATATATATATATATATATATATATATATTTGCTTGAAAGTCAAAATGGTAACTATATAAACAATCTATTATGAAATTAAATTATTTTCGTTGGTTGGAAATATCTATTATTTGATTGCCATCCTAAAAAATAACTGATGAAACTAAATTTCAAATATAAAGACTATCTTAATTTAATCTTAATTAAAAAAAACCTATGACGAAAACTAATGCTCATTGGGTCACTTCATTTTCCCCCTAGATATTGGTCATCCTAGTGCTATGCCTCCTGTTTTATGCTGTGTTGGAGGACTTGTACCTCTTCAAGTTCAAAAGACTACCCCCTGGACCACTCTCCTTGCCCGTCATTGGGGGATTGCACCTATTGGGGAGAGAACCATACAAAAGTGTCCTCAAAATGAGTGCCAAATACGGAGACTTATTTAGCCTGAGACTTGGAATGCGTGAGCGGGTTGTATATGTGGTAGATCCAGAAATAATGAAACAGGTATTTTTTTTTAGTGTTTTTAACATAAATATTTCCAAGTATAAATGGACTGTTTGTTGTAATTAAAATGATATTTTAACTTAAAATATCAAAATTTCTTTGGATTCATTAGAAGTATAACTTTTATATAACCAATTTTTAAACTGATCTGTACTTCAATTCTGATAATTATAATAACCATAATTTGAAAACTGGATTAAAACTGCATGTTTTAATGCAAATTAAAGTAGAAGAAGAACAATAAGGGGATTGATTCTATATTAAACAATTGATTTCTTTTCGTGATTGATCTAATCAAGAAATTCAATACATATTAAGGAATCACCGTGATGGATCCTCATAGGTTTCAGAAGGTGTTATTGGTGTGTCTGTTGGTGTGCTATAAAAAGGCAACAGTATAGCTAACACCTTTATTAGTGAGACTAAATCAACACACAAACACACGTACATCATGTACAACCCTATTTTCCTTAATGTGCCTACAAAATACTTTTTATCGTGTTGCTGAATGGAGGGACTTTTTACCCCTGTCAACATTATCGCCATATTAAGGAGACATCCCAAGGTCTAAAAAAACAGTTTGACGTTTGCATACTTAACCTACATTGAATATGGGGCATGACCTGTAGTTCCCTGTATTAAGTGGCCCAGAGTACATTAGGAAATTCATTCATGGCAACAATGCAAACATCTTGTCCAGCTTACATCCCTCACATAATGAAAGCGTATACTATCCAATAATATAAATTGTTCTTCTCTGTGTCTAGTATGTTTGCATTCTTATTCAGGCACAGCAATAAAGTAAACACCTAGTTCATCTTTGTCCCTCACAGTATGAAAGAGAATCCAATAAACACATATTTAAAAAAAAATTATTTCTTGGTATATAATGTGTTAACATTCTTATTCCAGCTTTTCAGCTCCCCGTATCTCGCTGATCGACCCGAAATCCCGTTCTTTGACATCATCTCACAAGACGGCCATGGAATTGGATCTCGACCCTACGATTTCATCTGGAAACTGCACACCAGGATTGTTCATTCTAGCATCAGTAAAGTCATTCAGACCCAATTGGATGATATGCTTCACAACTCCTTAGATCACTTGTTTAAAATGTACTAGAAAACTTGAAAAAATAATTCTTTAATTGGGTTCAATACCTGTATCAATTTATGTTTGGCTCTTCCATATCCCTTACAGTAATTCAATTAAACCATAAAGAGATTCATTAAAAAATTTTATTTTCGTGTTTCCTATAGACTTGATGACACGTGCGGTAACCCCTATGCACCAGAAGAAAGTATTCCCACCATTATTCTGATGGTCATGGGCAGTTCCATATTTGGACATAAATACAGCTCCGTGCATGACCCGCGGCTGAGGCTTATTATATGGCTGAATGACCAGACTACCAGCGGTCTTAATCCCTTTAATCCAATTAATATGATACCTGGATTAAAATACATCAGCTTACCTTTTTTCCCAAATTACAGGGACCTTAACCAGGTACATATGTACCAAACTTTTGCACAAACTTCATTCATGACAACTTTCCACCCTGCATTTAAATCATTAAACAGAACCTGATAATACTTCATATGTACATGTAACCCCCTATTTACTATTCAAGGCCAAAGACAAAATGCTTGCGGAGGAATTTGAGCGCCATTGGGCAAATTTTGATGGTAATCTGCGAGACATTATGGATACGGTCATAAAAGAACTGAAAAGTGATGAAGATGGCATGAAGTTAAGACAGGAACAAGGGAAGGACTTCCTACAACCCAAGGGTCTCCTTATGTCTCTGTTTACATTGATAGTTGCAGGTAAAATGAAAAAAAAGTTAGCAAGCTCACATACTCCATGCTCCCCAATTACTGTAAACCAATTTTTATTCGAGTTGACTTTATTTTGGATTTACTGCCAATAAACTGGTTCGCGAAGACTAATGTTCGCGACCAAGCCTTATTCAGACCTCTATTGTTATAAAAACTATATAGACAAAGGACTGGTTCGCGGCGAGAAATATTCGCGACGACAAGGCTCTCGCTAACCTCGTAAAAAATTTCTCGTACGCGAGTATAACTTCTATAACTTCCTATATAAACCCAAGGAATTTATATATCGGCATTAAATTGCGAGAAGCACTCATTGCGGATTTTGAAATCTCGCCATTATTTTCTGAGAGTTGGGAACTATAAGAAATGTGGATAAATGTTCTGCGTTCGCAATTTTATATTTTTGCAATTTTATACAAAATGGCGGGATCATGGAATTAAGTACTCGCGTAATGTAAGGAATTTACAGTACATATTCCCACACATTGTATTCCCACCAGCACTTATTATAACCCAACACAGTTTTACCACCACTTCATCAAACTATAATTAAAGGATACATAATATGAACAAATTCCTACCAACACAGATATATAATTATAACCTAATAAGCTAGCACAAATCAGAACCTTTATCATTTTAAAAACTTTTAAAAATCCACAGATCATACTTAATATTAACGCATTTAGTGATAATGGTGCCGATCAGCTCAATATGAAAAAAAAAACCCATTCACATAGGCTGTTCAGTTCATGGTCATTTTGTTTCACATACAGATGAATAAGATCAAATCTTTGTCAAGTGATAATAAAACTAGGTCAGCCTATCCTAAGCATGATGTACTATTTTATCAGAGATTTTCAAAACAAGAGGCTCGTATTGTTTGTCAACTATGAATTTTTTAAAATTTGCATCACGAGAAAATTTACAATGACTTGCTTCATTGTCTGCAATTACGTCGATTTTCCGTATACTAGACAAATTCTCATAAATTGAAAATTAGATTCTCTCATGAGTGACATTTGCTTGTTAGTTTGTAATATATTTCGTGTACAGTGGTATAATATATAGATCAAATCGTGAGTTTGGAGCATACAATATATATAAAGCCTTTCAGACTATTTTAGCAGCGAGGTTTTTCTTTTGCCATCCAAAGATTGAATATTCGTTGGAATTTTTGCATTCCCCCTTATATATATCTAAAATATATGCTTCATCATAATGTGAAATGGTACAACAAATTTGTACTTTCCTTCACAAACAACAGCATGTCAGCATATTTTTTTTTATAAAAGATGAATTATTTCTGAGTTTTTAATTCTATGCATTACCTGGAGGAAAAAAAACCTTTTGTTTTCAATCTTGGGATTCACAATATCTTTAGTCTCCAAAAGATGTAAATAGGCAATATTTTAAAACTCCTATATAAAATATACCCAAACATTTCGGTTTCTTGTCATGCACTACTTAATTTGATCCCATACACACAAGCAGTAGCTTTCATTATCTTTTTTCATTATATATTCACTTCAAAAAAAAAATTTTTTAAAATATTTCGAATAAATTACTGTAAAATATTTATTGCAAGCCCCAGGTGAAATGTCACAATGAGTTTCAAAAATAAGGTTAAAAGTTATGCAGATTTTACACAATTTTACATATATTGAATGCATTCTTTATCCTTTTCTGCTTGATATAATTTTGTTTTTCGATAAAGTGTCATCCTATTCTAACTTTGGATCATTTTATTTTTTGTAACCAATTGATAGTTAAAAATTTTCATTGATTTGTAAGGATCGATTGGGAAAATGGAAAATAAATGTATATAGATTTGTATCAAAATTATTTAGTGTCATTCTGAAACATTCCACAAATACCGGTATTGTTTCATTCAATTGTTCATCTACAGTATTTAAAATTGAATATTTTAATCACAAATAAGTACTTGAATGAAAGGTTTTACAACCCAATTAGGAATTTCTTTAATTTGGATCCATGCAGGCATTAAATTGACTTTGCACTGTGGTAATTAAAAATTAAATTACCGTATGTTAATGTATTTCTACCAACTTTTCATTAAACATGATTATTTTAATTTTGTGTGTGTTTTAGGACAGCAGACTTTGGCCGTTAATCTTCTCTGGTTGCTGCTTTACCTGGCTAAGCATCAGGACTGTCAGGAAAAAATCTACAGGGAGCTTAGAAATAACACGGTGGGCCCTGAAGATTTCGTGCACATTGAAAACAAAGACATGTTTCCCTACACAAGTGAGTCCAAATCACAACTTCTCCATCCTTTCCGACAGGCTCAGAAAAACACCACAAATGTAATACATTTGACATGTCCATGACAACCCCCCTTTTCATAAAACTTGATAAAAATACAACACATTTTACAATCTATCTTGTCAGCAAATACAATCTTCCACTGACTTATTTTAATAGGATGCGACTCCATTTTGTATAAAACTCTAACATCCGGTAATGTTAATACATATGTACATTTAAGGTGTTTTTCTGAGCTTGTCAGAAAGGCCCAAAAAGTTGTGATTGAACTGAGTCCTAGCTATCTTAATCCATTTAGATCCATATTCTTCAAATGTCTTTAGTAAGAAAATTTAATTATAGCATTTTAAATAGGGAAAAAGATGGACAAAATAAAATACATGTACTATGAACTCAATAGTTATTAGTCTCAAGAACTTTAAAGGGACTTTTACATAATTTAGAATCAAATTTTTTGAAATTTATTTCTTTATTATTTAATATGATTAGAACGGTCAATATAGATGTTTTAAATGCTTTCTTGAAATTGAAATTCAAATATAGAGTTACACAGGTTAGAGTTCTTTGTTTTGTAAACAAAGCTTGAGTTCCGTTGTTGTTTACGCATGTGTATCTAAGGAATAAGACATCATTCTTTGACTATTATGAGGTGATAATTTTGGTCGACGCTTGGTCAAATCGCCTCATTTTATTCAAAGAATGATTCTTTATTACATGTTTTTATATCTCTCTTAGCAAACTGTACAATTTTAAATAAGAATATCAGCATATTCATGTGATTTTCGTTTCTTTTATACAAACCCTGTTTAACGAAGCCCTAGCTAACTATATGTCATTTGAATTTATCTGGCTGTACATTTCAAAATCGATTTGTATAGTCGTATCACAGACAAAGTGAAAGATGCAGTGAGATCCCAAAGGACTCCGAGAGGTCTCCGTGCAAGCGCAGTTGACTTATCACTGTGCCTACACTGCGATTAGCTGCGTTCCTTGAGCGCACGAACGGAGCCTTTCATGGAGCTGTTGGAAACCTTAAGGCGTTGTCACTGCGACTTTACTACGCTTCTATGGCGTGTTTATCAGAACGCCGAGCCACGGCACGTACTTTGTGTATGTTCAAAGTGCGCGCCGTTGCATGGCATTCTAAAATGTTCTAAGCGATCCCAACGCAACGAACGAAGATGCCGTTGCATTGTTACGGTGCTGTAGGAGACTCTACTGCGTTTACATTGGCATTTTACATTATTTAAGGAAGCAGCGGGATCGCTGTGAGGATGCAGCTCTGGTGTGACAGGGGTTTAAAAGGAACAGTATTTTGTGAAAGAAATGGCAATTTATCTTTGTACTTTTCATTATACGTAAACAACTACATGTATAAGCTTTACATGACAACAATTTCTTTCCTCTTTATTTTGCTTGTAACATATGACTACTAACATTCAAATTTTGCTGAATCATTCAAGATGAACAAATAAATCATTTTATACATAGAAATTAAGGAAAAAAAATTCATCCACAATCGTGACTAAGGTATCTTTAAAGCATGAAAAGAGTTTGCTGATGGACAAAGAGTTTCTGAGGATCGTCAAATAAGATAGCATCTGTGCAAGAAAACAGACCATGACAAAGCCATTGATGCTTTGTGAAATAACCTCAGCCAAGAGTCAACGAAATATAGGTTAACACAACATAGCAATTTTACCACCATCCCATTTTAGGGCATGCCACCTAAACGCACTTGTGTTGTAGGCTTAATGCTGAAATGTTCATACTACTTTTATTCCATCGATGATGACACCCCCCCCCCCATCTGAATAAGAAAACAGAGCATGACAAAGCCATTGATGCTTTGTGAAATGTAAATAATCTCAGGCAAGAGTCAACAAAAAATAGGTTAACAACATGTAGCAATTTTACCACCATCCCATTCTTAGTGCAAATTATATGCCACCTATATACACTTGTGTTGTAAGTTTTATGCTCAAATGTTCATATTAACTTTACTACACCAATGACGACCCCCTCCCCCTTTTCCCAATGCCATGTAATATTCATGATGCAGTATCTTAATTCATGTAATTTAGCACATAGAATGAGGCATTTATTCAGTACAAGTTGTATTATAGATTTATACATTTCAGCTGCTTTTTATATGGAGACATTGAGATTTGTCACTTCAGCACACCTGGGAGTCCCTAGAACTGCCTCTGCAGACATACCTATCCGAGGGTACAACATTCCTAAAGGTATACACTCAATCAATTACACCTGCTCTACATCATAATTGCTTGGTTTGGAAGGGGGACGGTGGAGGATGTTGGGGGGTTCAAAGTAAATGTTAACAATATAAGGACTGCTACTCTATGTATATGTATTTTAAATATTTCTGTAAATATTTTCCATTAAAGAGTTTTTTAAAAAATAGGTTGTTTAATTGTGTCCAACAGGTACAACAGTTTTCTCCAATACTTGGAGTATGAGTCGGAATGCCAAGTACTGGTCAAATCCCGACGTGTTTCTCCCTGAGAGATTTCTGAACATTAACAACAAAGACTCCCTCAGCATTCCCGGCTTCTACATTTTTGGGTATGGTCGACGCCCATGTACGGGACATCAGATGGGCAGAACCTGTCTGTTCTCGTTTCTTAGCAACATTGTCAACAAATTTCACGTATCACTTCCGGATGGGGAGTACCCAGACATGAAAGGAACTGCAAACCTGTTCATTGAGCCACCAAAGTACAAGTTGTTATTCAAAAAGAGATACTAACTTACTCAATAGCTACGAGGGTTGTTGGAAAAAATTGCTGACAAAGTGATTTACGGAGAAATTACTGTGTACTTTGTAGGATGCCGTATATATTATTTAATTACTGTGTACTTTGTAGGATGCCATATATATTATTTAATGACTGTCAATTGAGAATACCTATGCAAAAAATCGTATGAATTTAATAGTTCATTCAAAATATACAGCCATTTTCACTCTGCATGAATTAGATTTACAGAGCGCCATTTCATATTTCCATGACGTCATGTGACGTCTAACAACTGAAAGGCTTTCCTGTTACTATTTTTCAAAGTAAACACCTTTCATTTCCACAAACTTTTTGTGTCATTTAACCCATCCATAAAATGCACCTTCATACCATTATTTGTCAAGATTTTGCATAATGTCTTATGTGGCAAATCATAGATCATTTAGCTCAGAAAATCTCTGTCTGCAGTTTTAATAATTAAATCAAATTCCATAAGAGCAGGATCTGGATTGTATTGAGAGGAGGGGAGGGAGGTGGGGGTTCCAGAAAGAGCTCAAAATATCAGTCCTTCCATCTTTAAACATCCGAGTCCATTTGTAAACCATTGTCTTAGACATATGTGGGCCAATCAAGCAGCATCTAAGAACCTTTTGGTCTTATCAGAGATTTCCCCGCCTGCATAAAAAAATGAAGGCCCGGTGCTCCACGATGTCCTTTCACTTTAACGTTTTTGACAAATTTTCATGTGCAGATCGTACATATTCGGCAATAAAATGGTCAGAAATTCTTCATTGATTGAAATTTTTTAAAAATGAACTTCATAAGTAGTTTTAATGTCATATGAAATATCGTTAATTTTTATGAGTTTAATGGTTTCTTAATAAGGAAAAAATGCATACAAAATATAAAAAATTCAAAAACTGACATGCTCCATGGATCATATCTCTATCATAATGATTAAGCTGTATATTTTTTGTGGTAAATTTCTTTAAAAAATCTAAATCTTTACATATTTAGATATCACGGCAATTTTTAATCTAATAGGTTTCATTGGTGTCATGCAAATAGTCCGCACACAATCGGACTTGTCTGCAAACTTTTCTAACAATCCGCGTATATACCGGTATTTCCACACACAACCCCAAAAAAGTTTCGAGCTTAATTTTCAGGTTGATACTGAGCACTAACGTATGTGATGAGTCATTAGCTGAATGTAACGTATTGTAACTGTTCAAGCTCTGAACCACAAAATGGTTGAACAAAAAGCATGTCTTACTTGAACTGAACCACAAAAGGTGAACATAAAATAATCTCCACTATCTATATAGATTGTCCTGTTAACGTATGTCACATACATGATTAATGTTTTTTCTACAAAGTGTTGTCTTACTTGTATTGTAGTTTTTGATTAGAAACATTTTAACAAGAGCTTGGACTTTGGGTAGTTGTGTCAAACAGCAATGCGCCGTAAGCCTGTCTATTTCATTGCTGAACACTCAGTCATTGTGGCTCTTTGAAATCAACAAGATTTGTCTGCTTTTTGAGCTAAGACTACGCAATCTATGCATATTTCATTCGAAACCAGCATCATTTTTTACCTGTTTTGATGCAAGAAATAGATAGTAATGTCCTACTGAAAGTCCAAGGCCTTGTTAAAATAGTTCTATTCATACCATATATTAATCAATGCAATTTTACAATACAAACACACATTTTTTTTTTATTTTTGCTTTTGAATTTAAGCATTTACTTTGATATATCATAGAAAAAAAAGGTTGTATTTTCCCACCTATTAATTAAGTGTCCATGAGTTCAGATAGAAATTGAAGATATATGTTATGAAAAATATATATATGTTGTTTGTGTCTCACTGTTTTCCAATAATACATAAAATCATTACCCCAACAATTGTTTACATAGAAAATATCAAACTGCATTCATGCAAAGAATTCAGAAATATCTGCTAGTTATGTATGTAACATAATTATGTTTTTTTACAATGATATTGTAATTTCGTTATAAATCCATTAACAATTACTGTACTATTAAATACCTCTTTTGCAGAACAAATTCAAGTACATGGTGAAATATTCATGTAACAGCGATTGTCTGATGGACGTCATAAAATTAATTACCAACTAAAACTTCACCAAACTACATCAATTTGCCCTGCAAAAGAGCAGCGTTCCATGTATCGTGCAAATATTTATTTCAATTTCAATGCAACATACTTGTGCAATATGATAATGATTTAATTCAATTAGTTTTTATTTGCATGGTATTTCAACAGGATTAATACAGGATAACCTATTCATTTTCTTTTTTACTTCATTATTACCGGTATTTAAAGCGCCTTAGCCACCCACCCACTCACGTTTTTTGCAAAGTTAGACATAAATAAAATCCTTTTTTTTTGTGTGATTGTCAATTAAGATTTTTGATAAGTCTAGCCCCCCCCCCCCTTTCAGTTTGCTTTCGACGCCACTGGGAATACACCACACCTAACCAACTAACCAAAGTTTAAGTTTACAGATGGTCTACTGATATATATACTGATATTGTACTGTTGCCATGCTTTTGTGTGTCCAATTGTATTCATTTTATATTAGTTAGAGAAAGTTACATTGTTTAATCTGCATGAACAATGCATTGTATACAAGCACATTACTGTGCATATTATAATGCCCAGATTTTTGGGTTTTATTTCCTTTATACAGTATTTTTATTTGGAGGTCGGTTTTTTTTATTTTATTCTTGTTTGACTTTTGTTTTCCCCCTTTAATCAAATGAATTTATGCTTATATTATAATATACACAATTTTTTAAATTGTTACTTGTTAATCAAGATGAGATGTAAAACTTATTAAACATTCAATGTAAATATTACATATAGGAATCTATTAAATTGTTCTATCTGGCCTTATGAATATGTTTTCATTGTTGACATTACTCACAGGCCCTGGAAGTTATTGTAAAGATACTGTATGTGCATGAATTAATATTATACATTCACATACAATATATTTACAATAACTTCTAGTGCCCATTACATTAGTGAAGACAGTATGACAGTTGGGTTAGAGTGTTTGTGATATAAAAAAAATCATTCTAACTGACAAGAGGTATGTATGTAAATGTATGATTTTAAATATCATTTACATGCAGTCACACAGTCATGCTAAATGCATAACATTTACAAGACATAGTTTAATAACAAATTTAAATGCTATTATAGGCATGAAAAGGGAAATAACTACCACAGCTTTATGTTGAAGAAAATCAAAAACATTGCAATATTCTCTTGTCAATGTGCATAAAAAATTTTGTGCTGATACAGATTTTTTTTTTCCTTAAAGTCAAGGGGATTCCAAGCCTATCTATATAAAATTTTAACTGATATCACAAAAAATCTTAAATTCATCTATTTTCATCTCATCTATGATCGACAGATACATTACTGACCACAAATTTACATTGCCTTTAGCCCTTGACCATGCTAAACATTCCAACTCATATCACAAGTCAATGCCCATATATACCTCCCATGATTGAGATAGCAACAACAGCCCTCAAAAAAGAAATTAGAACATTTTATAACCAGAATAAAATACATTTATCAGACAAAAACATCACCTTAGAACAATTCACACACTGAACACCACAATAACTTAAAACTGTTATCAGATACTAAGTATAAAATAACTTAAATCCAGTTATTTTCGTAATGATCTAATATTTCGGTTTTTCCATGATCATTTTACTGGTAATACATGTATCCAGAAATACAATACGCAGAAATTGTATCCATTATTGTTTAATTGTTAAACTTTTTAAATTGCATCGACAAAAAATGAAAATAAATATCAATTTATCTGGCACCTTATTGTCATAAATTTTGTGATACATAAACCAATCAGATATGGTATCAAAAAAATGCCAATTTGTCAAACAAACAATTTTTCTAGACATACTAAGTGATAGATGATAACATGAAGTGTGAGAATCAAAAATATATATAATAAAATTACTTACTTTCGCTCTTGAGTAAAATTCTGACATCCTCCACTAGATTTTCTGCACTAAAATGAGGGACCATTCCCAGATTTCCTAGAAGCTGTGCGATTTTCCTCCGGACCAGAGCCTCTTTCTCCTGCTGGAAATGTTCGATGAGTTCCTGTATCACACTCTGGGGAATCTGGTCACCTTCCACCAGGCTCTCCTCAAACTTCAGCAGCTGTTGCAATGCCTGCTGGGAGCTGGACACTCCTAGAAGATTTACCTGAACTTCTTTTGTTGGAGGTTTCTGCACCAGTTTCAGCTTCTTAATCGGCTTTGGCTCCTCCTGAGATGAATTCAGTTATAGGAGTCATGTAAATTTATGCATACAGTTTTATGATTAAAATTTCTCTGTTAAACTATTATTATCTAACTCATTTTAAAAAATATTGGGACTTTAACAATAAATATACATCAATGGTCGAATTACAGGACAATGAGGACATACTACTACATGTAAATAATGAATATTGAATTTTAAATTACCATCACCTGGATAACAAGAGGCCCATGGGCCACATCGCTCACCTGAGGAACAATGGGTATGATAAAATCAGCTTAATGAAGTCATAATACAAACAATCTGGACAATGTACAATAAAACATGTAGATCCTGTAAAAATAAAATCCATTTTCCCCCCTGGATATTCTTATGTTTATAATTATTAGTCCCTTTTCTAACAGGATGATTTTATAGTCATATCACATGTTGAGTATTGCAGTCCTCAAAAAGATCCTTTACAATTGTTTATATATGGGATATTAAGCTACATCTAACTCTGAACCTTCTTGTGAGGCCGAAGAACTGTCCTGGAGCCAAAGTCTTAACAATTATAAAGAATCATCTGGCTGATTAGTTTCTGAGAAGAAGATTTTAAAAGATTTACTCTATATATTCCTTTGTAAAACTTTAACACCCCCCCCCCCCAATGTGGCCTCACCCTACCCCAAGGGATCATGTTTTCACAACTTTGAATCTACACTACCTGAGGATACTTCAACACAAGTTTCAGCTTTCCTGGCTGTTTAGTTTCTGAGAAGAAGATTTTTAAAGATTTACTCTATATATTCCTATGTATAACTTCGACCCCCCCATTGTGCCTCACCCTACCCCCAGGGATCATGAATTTCACAACTTTGAATCTACACTGCCTGAGGATGCTTCCACACGAGTTTCAGCTTTCCTGGCTGATTAGTTTCTGAGAAGAAGATTTTCAAAGATTTACTCTATATATTCCTATGTTAAACTTCGACCCCCCATTGTGGCCCCACCCTACCCCTGGGGGTCATGATTTTCACAACTTTGAATCTACACTGCCTGAGGATGCTTCCACACAAGTTTCAGCTTTCCTGGCTGATTAGTTTCTGAGAAGAAGAATTTTAAAGATTTACTCTATATATTCCTATGTAAAACTTCGACCCTCCATTGTGCCCCACCCTACCCCCAGGGATCATGATTTTCACAACTTTGAATCTGCACTACCTGAGGATGCTTTCACATAAGTTTCAGTTTTCCTGGCTGATTAGTTTCTGAGAAGAAGATTTTTAAAGAGTTACTCTATATATTCCTATGTAAAACTTCGACCACCCCATTGTGGCCCCACCCTACCCCTGGGGGACATGATTTTCACAACTTTGAATCTACACTGCCTGAGGATGCTTCCACACAAGTTTCAGCTTTCCTGGCTGATTAGTTTCTGAGAAGAAGAATTTTAAAGATTTACTCTATATATTCCTATGTAAAACTTCGACCCTCCATTGTGCCCCACCCTACCCCCAGGGATCATGATTTTCACAACTTTGAATCTGCACTACCTGAGGATGCTTCCACATAAGTTTCAGCTTTCCTGGCTGATTAGTTTCTGAGAAGAAGATTTTCAAAGATTTACTCTATATTGCTATGTAAAACTTTAACACCCCCCCCCCAATGTGGCCTCACCCTACCCCCAGGGATCATGATTTTCTCAACTTTGAATCTACACTGCCTGAGGATGCTTCCACACAAGTTTCAGCTTTCTTGGCTGATTAGTTTCTGAGAAGAATTTTAAAGATTTACTCTATATATTCCTTTGTAAAACTTTGACCCTCCATTGTGCCCCACCCTACCCCCAGGGATCATGACTTTCACAACTTTGAATCTGCACTACCTGAGGATGCTTCCACATAAGTTTCGGCTTTCCTGGCTGATTAGTTTCTGAGAAGAAGATTTTTAAAGATTTACTCTATATATTCCTATGTAAAACTTCGACCCCCCATTGTGCCCCACCCTACCCCCAGGGATCATGAATTTCACAACGTTGAATCTACACTGCCTGAGGATGCTTCCACACGAGTTTCAGCTTTCCTGGCTGATAAGTTTCTGAGAAGAAGATTTTTAAAGAGTTACTCTATATATTCCTATGTAAAACTTCGACCCCCCATTGTGGCCCCACCCTACCCCCTGGGGTCATGAATTTCACAACTTTGAATCTACACTACCTGAGGATGCTTCCACACAAGTTTCAGCTTTCCTGGCTTTCTGGTTCTTGAGAAGAAGATTTTTGAAAATTTCTCGAAATTTTTCATTAATTTCTAATTATCTCCCCTTGAAAACGAGTGTGGCCCTTAATTTTCACAACTTTGAATCCCCATTGCCTAAGGATGATTTGTGCCAAGTTTGGTTGAAATTGGCCCAGTAGTTCTTGAGAAGATGTTGAAAATGTGAAAAGTTTACGGACAGACAGACAGACGGACGGACAGACAGACAGACGGACGACAGACAAAATGTGATCAGAATAGCTCACTTGAGCTTTCAGCTCAGGTGAGCTAAAAAAAACTGGCCTTTCCGAGACTAGAATTTATTTACATTACCTGTACTACTTGGCTAAACTCTGCAACAGCTCTCTTCTTCAGGAGTGCAGCCATGTTGAATGCTCAAATCTTTATATATCTATAATTTCTACAAATAAATCTTGCTAATAAGAAAATATCTCAATTCAAACTATAATTATGAGCATCCATATTAATTTCTAATTGTTAATTTGTTCATCTTAAATGGGTTGAAAAAAAATTATTATTTTAACTCAGGGCTTTTGATAGTCTGTACATGTTACTTCAGGATGGTTGACAATTCAATCCAACCTAAACTGACAATACTTTTCATGCATTATGCATATAATATTTTTTTGAAATTTGTATCATAAAAGTTAACAATGCTATGAATGTTGTTACAAATTGCATTTAGAAAAAGTTTTGAAAATGCTAAGCATTAATGTATGAATGCTACTAGATTTTTACAAATGAGCCACAGGGGCTCGCCACGAAGTTTTTCAACTTTTTATACCTACCACCTCTAAACAATAAAATACACAAGGTGTAAACAATAAAACACACAAGGTGTATTTTATTGTATATTGGTGGTAGATATAAAAGGATGAACAACTTCGTGTTGAGCCCCTGTGTTGTTTTTTTTAAACTTCCACTCCAAAAAGTCTGCGACTCTAAACATATTTAAAAAAATATGCAATTCGAACTTATTTAATTAACTAATACACTGACCTAAACCCTAAACAAATACAGTGAATTAAGTCAGCAAATTTGGGTTACGTCAAACTATTTTAAAAACAGTCTCTATACTCATAAATATACTACATGTAGTAAGCTGAAAAAATGTGTACGTTTGTTGGTTTCATTTAAAACTTCATTAGTGTGTAATGATAACATTTCCAGGGTATAAAGAAATGTTCCTGAGTTTAAGTTCTCCTTAGCTTTCAACATTTAATCTGAATGAAATAAAAAAAATACAGTTTTACATGTTTTTTTGCAAATCATAATCGTAGTGTCCAAGAAGAAGGTTCTTTGGTCGCCATCTTTGTAAAGACAGTGTGTACTATGAATAATTCGGAATTCCATTTTTGAAACAGTGGATTTTTTATTTTAAAAACCTTTTGTAGTTAGAATATTAAAAAATGTTGAAAGTTTGAAAGTCAAACAATAAAATTACTGACAAATCATAACATTAAATACCCTTGAAACACTTATTTCGTATCTATGTACGAGTTGTTTAAACGCAATTCTTGTCAGAGTATGATAAACGTTTGATTGATAGTGAAAAAGATCTTAAATTTCAAAGCGGTTGAATAGTGTAGATTTATTTTTACATTAACACGTGCATTTAAAAAAATGGGAAAAGAAAAGAAAGAGAAAAGAAAATCTGAAGGAGGAGAAGAGGTAGAGGAAAAGGATGGGAAAGAGGCATGGGCAGAAAAAACGAAGTATCTTAGTCCTATATCAAAGCCACTTGCCAGTCGGAAGTTAACCAAAAGACTGTACAAAGTTATTAAAAAAGGTGCATGCATGTGAAATGTACACAACATTTGAGAATTATCCAACAGAGATTATGTTTCTAGATTAATTAAGCGCTAAAAATACGTTGTAAGGTGTGCATGGAAATGAAAACTAATGCTACAGTATTTGAATATTTGATAATGTGCCATTGCTTGTGTAAAAAAAAAAAATCGTTAAGGATCACAAAAAATGAGTTGCCTCTGATCGAAAAGACATATTGTTTTATTTAAAGGATTTTGTTGATGGCAATATGTAACTTATTCCATAGCAGAGTGGATACAATGTCGGGCTTGTGATCCATGCATCCCCGAGTTCCATTCCCACAGGGCTTTTGTCGGTACATTGAATTACCGAAATGACAGTAATTACAGAAATGGTACTTGAAATTACCGAAATGACACTAAAATCTTCAGGAATGACACTTCAAATACATTGAAATGGGGATATATTATATTATACGTTTATGTCTTTCAGGTAAATGCTTCATAACCAAAAAGAAATAAAAACCTTAAAGAACGATAACTGTTACAACGACAATAATGATTTATTATTTGTATAAAATAAATTATGGAAAAAAATTCAATTTAAATTAATATTTTCTAATTAACAATACATATAACAATTAATGAGGAATTTTAATTGCATGCTTTTAAATATCAGAGGGTCCAATTACATTCATGCTCATATCATAATTTTCTAACTATCCTATCATTTTCCGTCTTGCAATTATACCAATTATTTACAATGATAAAGACACTTATTGATAAAATTTAATATATTTGTGGTGAAAAACACTTTTTAAATAAAAATTAAGTGTCATTTCTTTAGATTTAGGTGTCATTCCAGTAATTTCAGGCATCATTTCGGTAAATACTGTCATTTCTGTAATTCGGGTTTGCGGGCTTTTGTTGTTTCTTACTGTATTGAATTTTTTAGATACTCATTTTTTATTCCCAAACTTCAGATTTTTTCATTTATTTGACATGTACGGTTTATTTATCATCATATCTTTCATAATCAAATAATTTACTGTTAATTAATTTAAGTGACTTTTTCCAGGTGTGTTATATCACCTTAAAAAATGGGTGCCTTGGAGAAAACATAATAAGGAAGGACACCCTTTTGGATAACGCCTCACTTTATCAGCTAATTTCTCATTTAACTTGATAAACTTGACATATATGCAGTTATTCCATATTCCCTCATTATACAATTCTTCTTTGTTTCCACCTCTGGTTTAATTCTTCTTTTTTAAACATACATGAACCAACTTGTTGATTTTTTGCATAAACATTCAAAATCAACAACTCCTTGGCTTCTGCAGAAAGCAAAAGAATGGCACATGAGATCTCTGTAATAAGATTGTTTACTGGAAAACCAAAGTTGTTGATTTTTGATGTACATACGAGAAATAAATAAAGTTTGTTATATATCGATGTAAAAGGAAATTAATTGCAGGTGCCTAACTTGGGCATGTGTATTTCATAAGTTATAAACATTCTTTTATAAAAAAAAAAAAGTTATGCTACTGTTTATGTGTTCAGCATTTGAATAAAAGGGTAAAATCAAATGCATCAGAACTGGTTTTGATAAACTTCAACTTGTGAGTCATTGGCCACTGAAAACTTTTCTGAAGAATGAAGAAGCATCATGAAGCATCATGAAATTCATTGTTTAAGAGAAAAAAATGAAATAAAAATATTTTTCGAGAAATGCTCAAACATAGCTGTTGATTTGAACTGGGACAAAAAAATGTCAACTGCATGCATGTTAGCACTAATTCTCAGCATAACGAGGATTTCATAAAACCAACTGTAGTGTGATGAACAAAGTCTGAAATATTTAAGTTTTTCATTACAGCACAATCAAAGAAAAACATTGTGTCTGGAATAAAGTTTGTGCAGAAAAGCATCAGGAAAGGGGATCATAGTGGGTGAGTATACTTATAATTTATTTATTTGGACAGAGATTCAAAGAACCTGTTACATCATTATAAAAAAAATGTAAAACCTCTGGCGTTCATCATGCATACCAATGAAAACACATTGTTGAATAAAAAAACAAAAAAAACGCCACAATTAAACCATTCCATATGGTGGGATTCATTTTTGTTTCAATCAGACAAAAAATTTTCATCAAAGATTTCTCAGCAACTTTTAATCGCAGATGCTTGAAATTTATAAACACTCTTTATTTAGGTATATGTGGTCTTCATTTTTGTACCTATTAGACAATTAACTTCTTAATAAATTATGACTTTATTTTTTTTGCCTAAATTTTTTAACAAATCTTTGTGTAATGGGATTCCATCTAGCGCAATTTTTGTGCGCCGTAAATCACAGTTTTTTACTATGGGAGGCACTGTAGCTCCCAGGTCGTCCATCAGAATTTTTTCAGACCGGGAGCTACAGACCTGCAGCTAGGATTCCATTATGAACAAATTTGACAAATTTATTTTGTTATTTCACTTCAGAGGGGGGTATCACTAGTGAGTACTTACTCACAGATATGATGTTTTAACTGCATTGTATAAGAACATTATCTTAGTGTTTGCACGGTAATTGCACCATATACATGTATTTCAGAATAATGATACTGGCAGGGGATGTGTCTCCAATAGATGTCATCTCCCACATTCCTATACTCTGTGAAGAAAATCAAATCCCATACTGCTATGTACCCTCCAAAACGGTTAGTATATCTGTACTATAAAAAGGTCAAGGGTGTTAGAAATCTGTTGAAGTTTTGATGAATCCAGGTTAGCCATACATGTCACAGGGAATTAAAAATTAATTGATTTATAAGGCTTTTGAAGCGAGTTGGTAGTGTTTTATCTGGGTCAGAGTTCGACCCCTTTCTTTATTTATGGTTACATTGAAATTACCTGTAATGTTAAAACGGGCTTGGCCCTGGTGATACATGTCACAAAGTACTTGATAAACTTTTCTATCAAATATAGAACCATTTTAACAAGACCTTAGACCTTCAATAGGGCATAGCTGTTCATTTCTTGTGTCAAAACAAGTTAAAAATGACACGGTTTCAGGCGAAATATGCACCGATTGTGTAGACTTGGCTCAAAAGCCAGACAAATCTTGTTGATTTCAAAGAGCAATGGCTGAGTGGCTAGCAATGAAATCGACAAGCCTACATCACATTGCAGTTTGACATAACTACCCAAAGTCCAAGCTCTTGTTAAAATGGTTCTAGATGGTCTGAGAGAGCAATATCTAAAATAGTAATGTAGCTCTCCCAAAGTGGGGTTTTTGGGGGAAAGGACTATAAAGGATCTCTGTAGTGGTTCCAAAGCAGGAACGATTCAGTCCTTAAATATTAGTTTGTATATCAGTTGTAAAATTAATTTTGCACCATTGTGAATATCCTATGAAATTTTAGCCTTCTCTCAATGTGTAGCCAAAAGGGGAAGGAACTGTTTAATATTTAAATGTAGAATCTTTTGAAATTTGTTATCAATAAATGCTATAATTGTCCTGCTGTTAGAGTAACCATTATTCTGATTCTTGCATCATTTCAGGATCTTGGAGGGGCCTGTGGAAACAGACGATCTATGACCATGTTGATTGTGAAGCCAAATGAAGATTATCAAGATTTGTTTGAGGAGTGCAAGACTGAAATTCAAAACCTTCCCATGCCAATCTAGGCAGTGGGTTTTATATATAAAGGGGAGGGGGTGCAGTTCTCACGAAATGCATTATTTGTTTTAGTTTTAGTAGTGTTGATGTATGAAACATAGAGGTATTGATGCAAGATAATGAAAGCATATCCAGTTGTTTTTTTTGTTAATCTCTATGTCAAATTTCACCTTTGAATTTTGAAGCTGTTTGAAATGAAAAGTTGCAATGGTTGCAATTTATCATAATTCTTTGATTAACTGTAATAGTTTTCGTAAAACAAGTTGTTTCTATAATCATGTTTTTCATCAATTTCAACGCATTTCATCATTTTTATCAAATCATGGAAATGTATAGAACAGAACCTTGTGTGAAAAGAAATAATGTAGAAATGAATTGCTTGTTACGAACATGATAAAATCTTATTATTTTATATGTATGGTATGTATATGTACAAAAAATAAATGAAAACAACATTATTTTGTTAGCTTTTTTCTTTGTTTGTTTATTGATGTTGCCTTGAGTCTGGCTTGAGATATCAAGTGAATGGCGTTTGAGTTTTTAAAATAGAATACAACATATAAAAACAAAAAATGATTACATTACTGTTAATTAATGATCACATCATTGTTTGCAATTTTGAACAAAAAACACACACAACTGATTTTTAGTTTATTTGACATTTTATATGAACCAAACCTAGCTTTGAAGTAAGCTCCATCACCAAAATCTTGTTTCATAAAAAAAAAAAACTAAGTATTTCTCGCTATTAACAGTATTTGACAGAATACGGTATTGAGGGTTATTTTCGTCCCTTCTAAACTTGCAAGCAGCCTTGCCCCATCTTGAATTCACCAAAATGCAGGTGTGTTAAAATCTATAAAGATATGATTTGAGACATTGGAATTTGTCAAGTCGCCAACTGACAGCGAGGGCAAAAGGGGCAGAATTAAAACGGGGCGAATATCTCTGTATATAGTAAGTGTGCAGCTATCTATCACATTCTCTAATCTATTGAAGAAAACTTAGTCTCCAGAGTCTTTGTACACCAAAACACGACAAATTCACAGCACAACACGCCACTGGCAATGAAAATTCCTGCCAAAAGGATGAAGAAGGCTGTCTGCACATCATCTGGTTTGATGGTGTGTTGATTCAGCAGCTGGCTGACCTCGCTGCAGTTGTTCTGTAGCTTGTATTTCTGGTGGATACTCCCCAGTATTCCACTGTCTTGTAACTGAGCTAATCTGAATAATAGAAATGATACAGATGGAAACCACCTTAAATTATGAAGTTAATGATGTTAACATGGTGTATTGTGCATGTACATACTTGCAATAAAGACGTTAATATGTTGTATTTTGAATTATAAGTGCATCTTATTACACAAATGAACCTCAATGCCCCAACTGTAGCTCAAAAGACTCCAATACTATAGGTACATACAAATGAATTTTATGCAACTAAATGTTACCTAAAATGAAATTTTAAGTATACTATAATGTACTTTAAGAAACTGTTCAGCTCAATGATATCCAAGACAAACTCATTGATCCTTTCTTTCACAACTTTTTCTCTCTGCTCACTTGACACCACACAAAACAACAAGTTAGGTTAATGTACACGTTCGATGTGTTTGACATCAGGAAGCCTATCTAAATCATGGATGGTCATGGAGTACACTGGAACATCATTGAACTTTATTGGGCATCATCAAATTCACAGGCGACTTAGAAAAATTATGGATTTTTTTACAATGAAAAATACTGGCGAAAAATATGCCGTAAATTGTAACAAAAGAATCGAATTCGAAGCCAGATTGCCATAAAATAACTTACCTATCTCTCTCTCTCTCTCTCTCTCTCTCTCTCTCTCTCTCTCTCTCTCTCTCGTTATTATTTTTAACGTCTTGTTATTATACACATATGTACAGTATAACTGAATAGATATCAACTGTCTTTACAAAAATTGGGGTCACCATTGATTGAGGTTCATTGGAGTATCACCTAGATACATCAAAGCTCTTTAGGGTATCAGTTGAGTGTTACTGCCTCTATTCAGAGTTGTCTTTCCCGCTACGCTCCCACATAAACCTCTGTCAAATCCCGATACACACGATTCTTGTACAAAGTTTGACAAATGTATATAATTGAAGTAATTTCTTCTTTTAAAATTATGCTTAATCATTTTTCCCTTCATTTTAAATATTCTACACCTTAAACATTTTTATTTCAAAGCTCCTGTAAGAACTGGCGGAGGCGAAATTAAAATCTGATCATATGATCTATATTTAGTTTTGAAAAAGCAGTTTCTGCACGTTCCCGGGTCATCGTTGATTCATACAAATTTTCAGCAAAGTAATCTCCGATGGTCTTAACGCGTTAATATCCTCACTTAATGTTGATTATACAGGAGAATCAAAACAACAATGCCTCGCCATGCATATGCTTGTTTTCATCAAATGACAATTTTTCCGGCGTTGACAGAGGTGTAAGCGAAGTTTGCGTATAGCACAACTTCTGGTGAGAAAATGATATCATTTGTGTTAATTGGGGTTAAAAGATGCACCATTTAATTACCATAATGATAGTTATGGATTAAGATTTGCAATCAGATAACTTTTTACAATCCAGAGGTACAGTATAGTCGCGAAAATCGCGGATATTTCTAATACGCGAATTTAACGTTGGTTCGCAGTATATCATTTATTAAACCTAACTACAAGCTGCTTGCATAAATATTTTAACCGTTATGATCACCTTTAGCTTACTTGAGAGAGAATATCTCTTTGAGCGGTGAATCCTCGGGAACGCCAAACGCACTGTTGTCCTCCACAAATCTCTCGGTGGACAGCAGGGAGCGGCAGTCCGAGAAACTGACCGTCTGAAGATGTGGAACAGGGGAGATAAATACGTACTTCTCCGTCATCAATTTCCGGAAGTGAATGTCACCGCTGATGGATAACACCTCTTGATCCTCTGTCGCAAATTGACGCGCCCCTTGGTAGATCTTCTGGTAAACTTCAATGTTTGATTTCTGCAAATATTTGAGCAGTAGAAAATCAAAGCCAAGAGAAAGAAAATGGATTTTAAGAGGATAAAGGAATAGAGAGAAGAGTTAGGGACAAGTCAGATTACCTGGAGCACAGAATCCAGGTAGGTCCCCGATACGTAGCCCCACTTGTATTCGGTTTGAGACACAAGATCCTCCAGAGTCTCGAAGTGTATCTTCTCCCTGCGGGCCAGCGCCATGCTGGCGACCAGACTCCCACAGTACACGGCGGCCAGCGACACGCACGAGATCCAGAAGATGCACGTGAATACCCGGCCACTGGAAGAACTGGGCAGTCGGTGACCAGCTAAAGGAATGTCAAGGGATAGAAACTTATTTTAGATTTGTGGATCCATCGCAAAAAATATTGAAATCATATTTCATGAAGCAGAATCGGATCTTTGATGGTTGCAATATCTGTACACCTGATACGCATTTCATTGCATACATGTACTATAGTCTGTCCTAAGTTATTGCTTCCATCAATTTTTGATGATTTTCAATAAAAATACAAGAGAAATACAATTGAAATCGATGAAAGGGAATATATCCAAAAAATCTTCATTGAATAATTATCCCTTTTCACTCATAAAATTTCACAGGAACGAAAACAATTTTCTTGCGGAGATTTGTAATGGGAAATTTTTACATCTTTTCTCCATTCGGAATACTTTCGGAATACATCGCGCAATTTTTTAACTTTATCATCCGGGCTTATTAATGGCTGATACAATACAAACTCTCCGTAGACTTTCAATTTCTGGATGTGTATTGAAACCTGAAGCGGTAGAGGGGGCGTTTCAAAACAGATAATCTGGACATTTTTCATATTAGTGGATGAACGTAGTTTGAGCACAAAGGTATTTATTGAAATATCAAGCAAAAAGTGGTGGAAGCAAAAACTCGGGACAGAGTATAGTAAACTAGCAATGGCTAGGTTTTAAAATTGAAAACTATCTATGTATTATTATCATGTTCAATTTAAGGAAGGAGTCTTCTCTTTATCAAACATACTTCTTATAATAAGAAATTCATGAAATTTTGACATAGTCAAACGGATCATATTACCAAATGATTCTATCAGTTTAATCAAATTTGACCTTTTTGTTTTCGCACAAAGGTCAGGTCAAGGTCATTAACTTTTTTCCTCAACGTAGAGGATGATAAAAATAAGTGTAGCTCTTTGTAGTTCTGTAGACATTTGTTTAAGATTTGAAGATTTTATTCTTCAATGAAATGATAGAATATCAGAATGTCATTCAGCGTATAGTACTAAATTGGAAAAAATATTTATACATGTACTAAAATTGATATTGCTTAGCCCGCATTTCCTCTAATTTTCTAAAAAAAAATTAGAAGAAATTTTGATTATTTTTTTAAGCTTCCAATAATAAAATATTTCTGATTTTTATGTGTAATGAAGACTTCATATAAAGATATACATTGACATAAAAGCTAATGTATTGACCATTTAATAAGAGAGAAAAACTGATTTTAGTGATTTTTTTCACAAAAATCAATGTATAGAATGGGCGCTTTAAAAGCTTTTAAAATGTAATTTGATAGGCAAATCATATTCTTAAAACATATTCTGAAATCCAAGTATCATATCATTATGAGTTAAAAAATCCAACATTAATGTCATTGTTTTTAAAATGCTAAAACAGACTCATTAATCTGCAGCAATTCTGAATTGCGAAACATGTGATATTTTCCTACGCCAATATTTACACCAAAAATATAGTTCTCGTTAGATTCTAAACATTGATTACTTTTTCTATGCCAAGCTGTATAATATTAAAAAAGAAAGAAAAATATACTATTTTTATTTCCATTCATCATGATTTAATGAGCAATTAATCAAATTTACGTTTGACAAGTCGAAAACCAGAAAAGACTCCTTCCTTAATGTCAGTCAATTCAAAGCAATCCAAATCAAGTCATGCAATAAACTAATTGATTTTACCTTGTAGCACCAGTGCACCGTAAATGTACTCCACAATATCGGCGAGATCTTTTTTCTCGGAAGGTTTTCTTCCGTTCCAGATCCAGCTCAGATGTTCCATCGTGTACAGTAGTAAACTGGCCAGCACCAGAACAGTGGCTATTGACAGAAGGACGTCGGAGGAAAACATGTCCAGGTAGATCCGCCATTTCACTGTCTTTGGGTCCGGCATGCGCATAATAAACCCGAAGTTGGAGTAAAAGAAAGGAATGGTGAAATCCACCACTTTTTTGCGGTCCTCTTGGACTGTCAGTGGTACCATTGCAATGTCCACTTCCTGGCAAACAAGTGCTTAAATTGCAATTTACGGCAATATATTTTGTAGATATACTAGTGTATTATAACAGCAAATTACTTACAGATTATGTATATCCAAATTGATATGATGTATGTTGTTTCCATGTATTACAACGAATGAAGTTCGTTTTATGACTTGTTGGGGTTGCTAATGTTGGTACTGGTCCACAGAAATTGAGCCACAACGATATTCATATTTAATGATTCAACAGTAAAGTTATAAATAGACCAATCCACCCCTCTGATACCGTACCCGTCTATGAAGCATCCCGATCATCCCTGTCCAGTTCCCATCATCCTTCAATATCCCCCACTGCCCGTCTTCCGGTGGGATGACCCGATAACTGACACCAAAGATAATTATTCATCTACATTTCAATCAATTAATTATAAAAAAACAACAACAAAGTTTTAAATACTGTGTAGACGACTGAAAGAGGTTTTGGAGACATACTTACGTGAAGTTAAGTTTATTACACAGAATTTTGACAATGTCCCCGCACACACCTCCCTCTATCACCAGATCTCCATTTCTCTCGCCCAACTCCACATAACCTTTATACTTAAACAGTAGAATAAAAAATGGTCTATGTTACAATAACAATAAATTTTCAGGTACTTTATAATGAATACAGTATTATGAACTTAATTTACTTGGACAGCAGTTGTTAGCAGTTGTCTCCCGTTGAATCCAAAATGTGAGTTTGGAAACAGATCCATCTTGTCATTCCAGTCGATTTCGACTTTTTCAAATTCTCTAGTGTTGTTTTCCCGCCACATTAAAGTCGACAGATCAGCCTTGTTTGCTGTCGTTTTCTGTTATGATAGACAACTGTGGACTAGTGAACAGGGTTTACTCAGGGTTGTTCTAGAAAGTGCAAATTATTTTTCAAGTTTAAGGTGGAATAACACACCTGGAAAAAGTCACTCAAATTAACAGTGAATTATTTGATTATAAAAGATATAATGATAAAGAAACTGTACATATGTGTCAATTAAGCAAAACATTTGCAGTATGGGGGGAAAAATGAATATCTAAAAAATTCAATTCAGCAAGTAACAACAAAAACCCATATGAGATTCGAACTCGTGATGTACGGATCACAAGCTCGACACTTTATCCACTTGTCTATGGAGTAATTTATATGTTTCTGGCGATAAAATCCTTTTAATAAAACAATATGGTGTTTCGATCAGAGGTCAGCCATTTTGTGATGATGTGTTATTCCACCTTAATTAAACATTCCTAAACAGATGTATCAAAACGTGTAAATCACAGACACCTGACCTTAATATATATTTTTCTTATAATAAATCATATATCAGGTTGGGGTTATATATTTATTATTATGAGAAAAATATATGCTAAAAACGTCAGGTCCCTGCGGTGTTGGCGGCAAATGAAGAAAATTATATATATTGTTTATACTTCCATACATTTTGTCTATAACGACAGAAAATATCATTCCTGGACATATATATCTACATATTTAATTTAGAAACGAGATTTAAGTGGACAAAGAGATGTTGTTATAATATGAAACTATATTGCTGAGGATTTATGTGTAATGAATAAATCACAGACAAACAAAATAATGAACAGGGGGTTTTTAGTTAAATTTAATTAATTAATGCAAATATATCTGCTTCACAATATCGCACATTGACCTTGTAGTTAGGATGTATGGGTACCTTATGACTGGAATCTACTTGCTTAACTTTTATTTTCGATTAGTGTATTACATGTATATCAAGAAAGAACTCATTCCAGCTCTGATCATTAATCAATTAATTCATATCTGTTTAATAGATATCAATTACTAAGTCCTCCTTTTTGTGAGTAAACTTTCTATTAGTACGTTATTTTTGCATTATGGCATTAACATGTACTATATAGTATATAATCCTTCAACTTAGACCTTCATATACAATGCATGTACAGGTAAATATCGGTATCTCGAACTTGGGGGGGGGGGGGGGGGGACTTGTGTGAGTGTGTTGAATCTACCTGTATAAGTAGCACATTGTCCATGGCTACATCAGACCAGAACTGTACATCATCCCCTGTGTTGTTGGCTGCCTCCGCGCGGTACATATACACCACCCAATAAGACATGGCGTACAGCGCTGTTCTCCGTATGTTTTCCGGTTGCCTATCAAACATCGTCGCCTGCAAATTCGTCAATGAATGATAAAATAGAAATGTATATATATATGATAATTGTTTGACGTCAAATTCAAGAATTTTTTAAGAGAGAGAGAGAGAGAGAGGGGGGACCTCTTTCAGAACGGATTCGATGAAAGACCAATTTCCAATCACAACCGCATGTACTTCCGGGTCCCTGTGTTGCCATAGAGATTCTATGTACTCCTCATTCAGACATATTGGACGCAGTGAGCTTTGAACATACAGGTTTCCGAGCTGTTCCGCTAGGTCGAAGGCAATGGATGCTACAACGGTTCACAAAATATGAAGTTTTGTAACCCGTTTACCTGTACCTCTGTTGGACAATTCGGTTTGATATACGGCATGTATACCCGAATTTCCCATAATCAAATATCGTATGTATCTGCTTCTCAAAATGACATGGATGTAAATAGTTCAATGCAATATCAAAGGAGGGGGGGGGGGGGGGATACGTCAAGCTCTTGGATTGCAACAAAATGTTGTAAATGTATAAAAGTGGATTTTTTGCAATTGTAAAACAATGGTTACAAGACCAATATATTCAAAAATGGTCAAGTGAAAGTACTAGTAATGACTCGTCAAAAGGGCCAGTTATCAAGATTTTAAAGAATAATTTTAGTTATAAAGGTAACATAAATACACTAGTATTGTCACACAAACTTAGAAAGATTTTTATGAAATTTAGAACCTCAAACCACAATGTCCCAGGGGAGACTGGGAGATGGTACAGTATTCCTTAAACTAAACCAATAGAGTGTGTAAACTGTGTAATTCAGGTCAAATTGCTGACGAATTTTATTATCTTAATTCTTGAATGTAAAGAGTTTTGACGTTTAGACATACATATCTTGAGGATAAATACTGTTCAGCGCTAAGTACTATTAATTTCTGCGTGAATATGTCTTGTACTAATGGCACAACTCTGAAAAAAAAATTGTTATTTTATTATCAGTGCAAAATATACAGTCTGATATAAAAGTATGTCCTTCATTATTATACTTTTTCTTTCTTCATTGTATATATTGTATATTTATGCTTATTTACTCTTTATTTACTATCTATCTTTTCATTTATATAAGATGTACCTCTGACTTTTGAACTGTATATAATGATTGACCTCATGTACCATTTCATGGCTTGAGTGAATTAACTGAATTGAAATATTATTTGTGTTCGAACAACTGTCTCTAGTTCTTTTATGTAGACTCATAATTCGCAGATTTATTTATGACGAATCATACATCTTGTCATGATATATATTATATAATTTGTATTTTAAAAATTATATGTACACGACTATACTAAATTAAATTAAATTTGATGAAAAAAAATTCAGTAAACGACAGTACCATTGGGTAATTAGATCCACCAAAGTTTACAGTATAAGGGTTGTGAATGCATTGAAACGCAATTGGTAGATGGAACAATACTTTAAGAGACGAACGAAAAAAAAAATCTTAATGCCCTATTTTTTTATTAATAAAAAAAATAACAAAATAAATAAAGTATTCATTTATTAAACTAATTCACATATCCGTTTCGGTGATTCGTCATTATAAATCATTTAAAGGTTGAAAGGAAGACAGAAAGAAAGAAAACATGTCCTCATTTTCGATTAAAAATTGATGCAAAAATTTTGAAAAAAAAACCAAGACGTAAATATCTTGACCGGCAACTGGTCCGAAAGCAGCGTAGAAATACATGTACGAGAACGGAAACTGTGCATCATTCACAGGTGCGATAATAGGAATATCTTGCATGACGCGATCCGATGGCAGAGATTGCAATGCCACAAATCTCTTTTTAGGAACTTTTGACAGTAAATTTACAGGTATCAGGTGCTATACCAGCCTCCTGCTATTCTACTACTTGAAAATCCTGCAGTCTGACACATGGTTACTGCTCTGTCTTTGATGTAACGTGTGACGGTGTGAGTGAGGACTTTCCCCCCCAAAAAAAAAATAGAACAAAGTTTCGAGAAAATGGAAGAATAGAAGTGTCATTCCGACCTGCGTCCTCGGAGAACAAAATGGTGGCGTGAGTCCAGTCCACGGCATGAACAGCCCTCCCTAGTACCTCCAGATCATCCAATGGCGGACTCTCCTCTCGCCCTTGGTCGTCCTTCAGCCTACCCCCACATTCAGGTTCCGTTCCATTCCTAACACACCGGTTTATCGATTTTGTCGGACAGTATGTACTAGTATCTATAATGGCAGACGTACAACGCGGCCATGTTAATCTATAGACACCATTAAAAAAATAAGTTTTATGATACAAAAATCAGTATCGGTGAAATCTAGCTTTCTTTGGAAGTTACATCGAGATATATCTTATATTCTAACCCATTGAAAAAGAATCATTCTTATCTATATGTAACTCAAGATGTACATGTATGTAAATAAAAAAAAAAAAAAATATATATATATATATGTGTGTGTGTGTGTGTGTGTGTGTGTGTGTGTGTGTGTGTGTGTGTGTGTGTGTGTGTGTGTGTTGATGTCATTTTCGTATAATGCATGTCCAGCCAGGTATTGGTATACTGCACATATAGAATGGTACTAACAGAGTTGTTTTGCTTTTTTTTTCTTACATGAAAACCTCGATATTCAATTTCTGATATATATAAAAAAAAACCAACGGGGCATTTGTTAGGCAACTTTGATAGTGGTTTCTGATAAAATACAACAAAAAAAATACGCTATGTAGAAATTGGGAAACAATTTATATCATAAAAAAAAACTTACCAAAATATTGGTCCCCAGAAGACAGTACAAAAGACGATGTAATATAAAACATGAATAGCATAATCCCACGCCCCTTGTGTAGCAACATTCTATATGAATAAACCATTTGTATTCCCGTGTCGTTTGATTTTTTTTTCCATTTTATTACAACTTATTGAAGATGTTCTTGAATTTTTTGATGTCGTCTGATCTTAACGCCATGTTTATCCATATCACGCAATCGACGAAGAATCCCCGCCAGATATCTTTGGTAATTAACAGGAAGTAACGTATGAACAAAAACATGCAATGATTCATTTATAAAGTACATGCAGTTTGATTAATAGGGAAAACAAAATGAAAATATCTTTTATTTTCCCCCTTAAAATTTATTTCTTTGTACCGGAGTTTTCAGCAACATCTCGGCTTTTTACAAAGCACCCAAATGCATGCATATTCTCCTTTCAGAAAATATTAAATTAAATAGCAAAACCCGTATATCTAGGGCTTCTATGAAGTTTGATTTACATTATTTGAATATATATGCATGTGCAATCAAGTTCTTTCTTTTCCTTTTATATGGGTTTAAAACAACTTTCCTGATTTAGCGGGGTTTGTGACAGTACATTTAGAGAGTTATCAGGTGCTACATGTATAACACCCACCTCCTGCCATTGAGCGACAGGAAATTCTGCAGAATAACATATGGTTATAGTCGAATCTGAGCGATGTGAGTGAGTACTTTTTTCAAAAACTGACGCTATCAATTTCTGAATAAGGAAATTTAGCTATTTATTCAATGATGTAGCAGCGGTTATTATTTTCAAAATAGAAAAGAAATAGAAAAGAAGTTTTTTTTTTGCTAATTATTTAACAGTTTTGATGCCGTTTTCCATCAATGAAATTCCAGAAATTTTGTTCTTTTGACATATGTTTATTTTTGCAATCTATAAATAGCGATTACAAATAAAGCTAAAGGTCAGCTAAAGTTCGTCAGTTCTTAGATATATACGTATTCGTTCATGCTGTTCATTATGATTCTATCGATTAGTTCTTATTGTTAAGTTATAACTTCGTGCCATTTTGTTCATTCTGTTTTGTTTATAACTTTTATATGCATGATTCGAGAAATTGTCGTTCTATGGAGAGACGCCATGGAATAAAGAAGGAAACATATAACCTTACGTCTTTTCATACTGTATTTTGGATTACACATACTTTACGTCTTTTCATATTTTGGATTACACATACTTTACGTCTTATCATATTTTAGGTTACACATACTTTACGTCTTTTCATATTTTGGATTACACATACCTTACGTCTTTTCATATTTTAGGTTACACATACTTTACGTCTTTTCATATTTTTTGTTACACCTACTTTATGTCTTTTCATATTTTGGATTACACATACTTTACGTCTTAAACATATTTTGGGTTACACATACTTTACGTCTTTTCATATTTTGGGTTACACATACTTTACGTCTTTTCATATTTTTGGTTACACCTACTTTATGTCTTTTCATATTTTGGATTACACATACTTTACGTCTTAAACATATTTTGGGTTACATATACTTTACGTCTTTTCATATTTTGGGTTACACATACTTTACGTCTTAAACATATTTTGGGTTACATATACTTTACGTCTTTTCATATTTTGGGTTACACATACTTTACGTCTTAAACATATTTTGGGTTACACATACTTTACGTCTTTTCATATTTTGGGTTACACATACTTTACGTCTTAAACATATTTTGGGTTACATATACTTTACGTCTTTTCATATTTTGGGTTACATATACTTTACGTCTTTTCATATTTTGGGTTGTTGACAGCTACACTTTTAAGTGATCCAGCTTCACCCCAAATGACCTATCTGCTATATCGCTTGACGCACACGTCAATTCTGATTCTTAGGCGGATAAGGTTAAAACATGAAATTTTCTGTGTATATTTTCAATTGTGATCTGGGTAATGTAAAATGTGATAACGGTAATTATATCCAAAATAATAGAAAAAAGTTGCCTTTTTGTTTGGAATTCAAATAATTTGAAATTTCTTCATTGAGATCGAGAGATCCTTTAGAGCCGATATTGTACATTACGGTCCCCCAGATGTCTATGTCTCAATCTCAACCAATTGTCAATATGTTAGCAATCAACTCAACAAAATACTCGAGTTCACAATTAATACATACTAATATATAAGCTACGTGCCTAATGTCAGGTTCTTTGCGTTTCTTGTAATAATCCTTATCATATGGATCCAAAAGGCTTAAAAATTAAAGAAAGAAGGTATTTGGTATTTTTAACCATAATTTTGATACGACGAACCTAAGATCGCGATTATTTGTTTCTGCTATTACATTCTCTGTTCTATCAACCCACAGTGTGTTAATTGGTAGTATCATCTTTGATGAGAGGGATGCACTTCACAATAGTACTACTTGACGAGCAACTGTTCATGCCGTGCAAATACTTAACCATATAAGTTTAAACGGGGTATTGATACATTTACTGCGCAAATACTTTAAAAAAACTATATAAAGGATAACTAGGGTACATATACCGCGCGAATACTTTACTATATTTATATCTACCAAGTATTATTCTCTCTATTTCTTACGAAAACATAGTTAATTCATAGCTCTTTAGAAACAGTCAGACTGAAATCTACATGCCCCGTTTATCGATTGGTCGAAATCCACAGCGGCTGAAACTGAGAAGAAATTGATAGGTCTGAAATTGACACGCTCTGTTTATCGATTGGTCTAAACCAACAACAACCTACGAAATATCACGGACTGCACGAAATAATCATGATGATGTCAGACTCAAAGTCTCACAGGAGACGATTTGGCTGTTTCTTTTAGCTAACGTACTTATGTACGTAAACAGTAATTTAGTGAATTTTAATTACTTTTCATAATCAATTTATTACTTAGTTAAACGAAAGATGTTAATATAAACAATAAAATGCTCTCTTTGATGATTCATGCTGGTTATGAAGGTTATGTATTTTTTCTGCAATGTCGCTACCTTCTTATCCCGTATGAATCACCAAAGAAAGCATTTTATTGTTTAAATATACAGTTTAATTGGGGTAATGATACTAAATGTATACATGAATACAGTTTATAACTGGGATACTGATATCGCGCGAATATTTTACTACATTGTACGTGAAGTTTAATTTGGGGCACTGTATTATTAATTAAATGAGTTCGTTGGAAAACATACAAGGTTTTCTTGTGCTTTTTATGGGTAAACCAATATGCAGGGACTAGATCACTTAGCGTAAAAAAAATCTTACTCTTTCAAAAAATTAATAGATTTTATCAGATAATTTCGGGATAATATTCCGACATCAGAGGTGTATGATTATTCACTTTTTTGTGCTAGACAAAGTGATATGGGTCGTAAAAAACATTCTTGTCAAATTACTTAATGTGGCTAACAAGGGATGAACAAAGGAAGTCAATAGGAGGGATCTAAAATCCGTTACGTGATTGGAAAGATTAATCCCGGGTTAAATAGGGAAGTGACAGGGCCACACCGCTTATCTTGTTTATGGTTCATATAAATACAATACAATTATGATAATAACAACCACGCAATCTTTAAAGCAGAAAATTAATCCCCCATTTCGAATGCCTACTTGTTTCTTTCTTTTTAGGCCATCATAACCAACAATTATCTTATTGGGGCAATTTAGCCAAATGGTAGCTAAATATTCTGATGTTTAGGAAGTGAGAATTCTTGTCTAAATTCAAAGACCACGCTAGAAATGTTCTTTGAAATGTTTTATTATACACAAAAATATCTAGATGCGCAGTCCATGATCATGTACATGTATTTGTACACTCCATTAAAATACATTTGGTTCCAAAACTTGAAGGGAACAAGTAATTTTATTAAATCATTTTTTTTTTCGATATCATTGTAAAAGAGTTGAAAAAAAAAATCGAATAATAAAATCAATATTTTTCTGTTATAGGAAGGTTTTGTTAAGGAAAAATAATCGCTTAACTTATATTACGTAATCCATACTTCCAAAGACCCGTGCAATAACATTGAATTATAAAAAAAAATCAAAAGAGTTTTTAATTCAAATAGTTCCCATGGAAACAGTTCATGGTTCTTGAAAGAAAACAATGAAAGGATGGCGATTGTTGGACAAAAACAGTGTATTGGAATGGTGGACTGTAAATTACTCATAGTATTTGTGTAACAATGTACAAGTCTGAATAGAAAGAACTTTCAGCATTGTATCTCTTTTCTATACATGCAGAAAGGAAACTGAAAGGGTGTTTTATGGAAAACCTCCAGAGTTTAACATCAATTCATCAGCCCATTCAGCTTGCCTAGGCCAGAATTAAAGCATATTGTGATTGTGTAGCGTTATTTCATTATAATGTTAATTTGGCTAACAAAGACTTCTTGTGGTGTGTTTCACAATTTCAGTTGCTGCTTTTTTTTCTCTCTCTCTCACACACAAAACTTGATGGAATTCCAAATGCTGTAATATTGCTAATTGCAACGAGTCTCTGTAGTGCCGGATTGTCCCGATAAACCTCTGTAGAGTAATTGAAATACGCGCTATTCTTTACTCATTGAGTCGAGAAACGGTGCTACAGTTCCACTATTGGAATACATTATGGGGCTTTAAGATCCTTAGGCTCCACAGTTGGAACAAATGCACCAATGCTCTCCTTGCTTGCAGCTTCTTTGGCAGTTTCATTATACCTCTTGTATTCGCCTTCTTATCCGCATCAATTATTGATTCAGTTTGTTATGCCTGATTTCGACCACTGAAGGACTTTAACGGTAAGTTTTCAGATAAAATAAGACAGAGTAAGTTTTTTAATGTTAGATTAGTTACTTGGTGAATTTTTTGTCCGTTAATTATTGTAAACTAGTATTTTAGTACATGTACATTGTTTTTAAACTAGTGTCCTTTACAAAAATTTAGATTATTGATAATCAAAATTGTTGTCATTCATGTACAAATTTTGATTATCAATAATCTAACTTTTTGTAAAGGACACTAGACTAGATAATGTTAACAATTGCTGTTTTTATTTCAAGTTTGGGTTCCTTGTTCCCTACAATCAAATGCTTTAACCACGATTGTAACGAGGAAAGAGTGTAGGAAATACACTGGTGCTTCTGTAACATTGCAGTATTTTCTTTAAAAAAAGAAATTTTGTTGAACTTTCACAAACAATTTAATTTATAATTTTGATCTTTGACTGAACGTTTGAAAATGATTTAGAAGCTTACCTGTACAGAACTTACCTATAATACCTAACTTTAAATTTTAAAATGTGATTTTGTTACTGGCGATATACATGTAATTTTCTTTACATGTTTATTTTAAACAAATCTCTTTTATATCCAGGAGGTTAAAATATAGTCTTAAAATGGCCGCGACCATCCTTTCCTTGTACGTACATGTATAGTTTTCTCTTATCTGTGCACATGCTCTCTCTACAAAAAACCAAAAAAAAAAAAAAAAGAAAAAAAAAACTAAAACAAAACAAATAGGAACCATGTTTTTATTCAAAAAGTTACGATAGAAAAATGGTCTTGATAACACATCTAAAATATAGTAGTTATTGAGAAGTCAAAAGCTTTTGAAACTGTGGTATTTTATTTCACTGTCCGATGCGACAGAGTTTACTCCATTGATATCGGACCGAGTTGATGACGCGATGACTCGCTACATGGTTGATGATGGCGGGCCCTTAATACGAGATTAAGCCACTATAGAAGCTGCCTCTCCCCATCGTCAAGTAATTCGAATCTGACTGCTATAATATCGCTTTTCTAACAGCTGAGCGCAGCATCTCTTTTTACAATTTTTCACAATGCCCTTTCATTCTCGAATCTGTATAGTTCATTTCTCCATTTTTGGTGTCAAAATTTCATTTCCGTACAAGACCCGACCCTTTTGAGACGTGAACAATGATGTATTCTGCAGCGGCTGCGAGTTTTATCTTCAGTGTTTTGTTGAAAGGATAAGACGGCTAAATGAAACATAATTCGAGAGGTTTTGTCTGTCCTGGCCATGTTTAATGTGCACAGATTTCTCTATTCATTGAAACATCCTAAAGCATTCTGAACCGGCTTCATTTTAAAGGAAAACTTAAGGTTTAACAAATACTTCCATATACTTTCTTTTTTTACGCTTGAACAAGCAATAAAGCACTTTATATACAGTCGATATGCAGGTATCTAATTCAAAACGTTTCCACAAGTTTACATATGCACGCTCACACTTTGACACAATGGGCACGTAAAATATTCAATTATGTAATCCATACATGAACAAAAAACTCATCCTCAACATCACAAAAACACTCACACGAATTTAAAAGCGTTTTTGTATCTGTATTGATACTAAAAAGGTGGACATAGTCCTAGAGTGCAAACATTAAAAGACACGTTACACAATATCGTATAAATAATAGCTTTGTTTAAACTTTTATTTAGTCTTTGTTTTGGAATCCATACAATGCATGTAAAGATATATGCACATTGCCATGGTATTGTATCCAATCAAATAACCTGCCATTAGGGTACAATGGGTCCTTTTCTGGCTAATGCAAACGTTCTATAAATATCTTATTTATTTTTTTACCCCTTATTTATCAGTTTCAATAGACTTAGCCAGTTGCTTTTCATTTGAGCGAAATGCTACGTGCGGACTTACGACATTCTTTCAGAACAATGAATAGAGTTAAAAGAAAATTAACAGAGAATTAGAGGCGACGATACAATGAAATCTTTATGTATACATATGTTAAAGTCTCGAACAGATCAACCTGCAGAATACATTGGCAAAGACCGCCTTCAGGAGAAAAAGCTTGGATCTACTCTGCCTTTTCGACAATCTCCAGTTCTTCGACAGGTAAAATCTAAAACGTGATTATTGAAAAAATCGTATCTTCATGTTTTCATTTCTGACGTTTCTCTTTTGCATGCAGCTTTTGTTTTTTTTTTTTAGAAGGATGAAAAGTAATTTTAGTATAGTCAATTTAAATGCATGTAAAAATAGTGATTGACTTGACAGGTTTGGTACTTTTTTGTGAATAATGCTTTTGAAGACCGAATTATCATTGAAAGGATGCTAGACAAGTACAAGTTCATTAATATCTTAAAAGTTAAATTGTCACAATAGCAAGGTGACATACCGTGTGGAAGCGCCATCAAATATTAAACCCCGAGTAACAAAACATCAACAGCCTCCCTATTCACTAAAAAGGTAATGGCCGATAGACGGAGCATCGTAAACTCAGGCGCTTGTCACGCCCGGGATGCGAAAACACAAAACCGTATTGTTTTAAACGCTTGCAAGACCCTTAAGGTGCATCATGGTACCATCTCCTGGGAAATTTGAATATTTTGTTCTTTTGTTGAATAAATTCCATTTTATGTTTGCTGGCTCTGAATACATATACATATATATATATATCTGTGTGTGTTTGTCAGTTGTTACATATATAAACACGGTTGTCTAGATCTGAATGAACAATAAAAAAAACTGAAGATGATTCTGGATTCACACATCTTCAGGTAAGAAATCTTTTTACAAGTATTGTATGATGCATTGCATGATGTTTAGCTGAGTACTAGTATGTATTGTAAGGTTTCGTGGTGTATGCGAAATATGTCAAAACTGTGGCATTACAGGGAATGAAAATGAACAACAAACGAGCTAGCAAAGGTCCATGTACATGTTATATTTTGCATTAAACATGTAGATATTTGGGTTTTGTAAGTCAAAAATTAACTTGGTTAGTAAAGGTGGCTCATTATACTTTTGAATGGTTTCTTCAATCAGTAGAAAACGACTTGAATATACTAAGAAGTTATGAAAAATACATGTAGCTTAATGCATCAGTAGTATATCAGCCAATATTGGCGAAAAATAAACAAGTTTAAGGAAAAAATGATTTAGATTTTCTGATATGAACAAAGGCATTAGGCGAATTTGAACCCGGGATCTGCGGTTCACAATTCCGATACTTTAACCACTGAGCTATATTGATATCCAATCAAATCGATCGATGTAAACAATTTAACAAAGGATGTAAATCGCCATCTTTTGACGTGTGTTATTAAAAGTACATGTATAATCCTTGATGTGGTGAGCTACCTTAAGTTGTCACATCAATTAAAAGTACATGTATTATCCTTGATGTGGTGAGTTACATTAAGTTGTCACATCAATTAAAAGTACATGTATGATCCTTGATGTGGTGAGCTACCTTAAGTTGTCACATCAATTAAAAGTACATGTATGATCCTTGATGTGGTGAACTACCTTAAGTTGTCACACCAATTAAAAGTACATGTATGATCATTGATGTGGTGAACTACCTTAAGTTGTCATCATCAACCACAATGCAACCAAGCTTGTATTTTTATCGTAAGAAGGAATATCATATGATCACAACTGCTCAGGCCTCATACAAGTCTTACAGAAATTCAACAAACTGGAAAGTCCAATGTTTCAGGGAGAAAAAAACAACAACACAATGGTGGATGCTGTTCTCACGAAGACTTTAACAACGACAACCAACAGAAAATGATTACGACAATGAAGAAACTCCAATCTTTAGAACAGAAAATGATTTTGACAATGGAGAAACTACAGTGAATAGGAAGAGATATAAACGAGCTTATAAATGAAATCATTCAGCGGACCTCGAACACTAAAAATCTCTTTTTTCAATTAAGCAGTTCCTTTCTTGAGAATTTCGCCACTGCGAGAATATTGTAATCAAAATATTGTTTTGGCGTATAATAAAGCGCGGCCCTGCAGGATGGAGTTATTGTTCTTGTCATCAAAAGCTCATTTCAGCCGTATTGATCTTTGTATTGTCATATACCAAGTTTCAAAATGCACATGAAAGAGAGACTCTGGTAATCGAACGCAGCCCAAACTTTGAAGTTTACTATAGACAACGAAATAATCAGAAAATCCATGAAGCCTCCATAAGTTTACAAGAGAAAATTCAATAGTTTCGTTTGTTTCGATTCAATTTCTCATAAGCAGTCCTTAACTACCAAAGAAGGGGTTTCTGTATGTAGATTTATTTTACAGTGAATGTGTGATAATTCTACTATTCTAAATTGTAAAGCATAGCATTGTTTGCGCATGCGTGATTGATTCCTTTTCTTTGGGTTAAGAATAGAGATTTGAATGGACATCTTTTGTGCAACTGAACATAACGGGCCCAAATAGGGTTAAATTAAGGCGAAAAGAAAGGGTATTATTTTTTTCTTTCACTCATTTGATTTACAGTCGGGCAGCAACTGAACATGAAAAACGACAGTGGGGAATAAAATGGGCGATTCTCGTGTGTTTGTTCCAGGGTAAAGTGGGCTCAATTTGGCGAAACCTTTTCTTGTTCTTTGGCAGATTTTATGTCGCTGAATTCAATAGCACGCATTTGCGATATTGTAACATTAAATACACACGTTTGTTTGAATTTCTAAAGCTCTCATACAGATCGAATGGGGGTATTCTTTTCATTAATATCAATTCAAATCCTTGGTCGATTTTTACAACATAATATATGAATATTCGCACTCGCATCAGGCGAATTGTGCGTTCAGTTTTTCTACTGAAATGTGAAACTGTTTCTCTTTTTTTTTTTTGGATGTTCAATATCTGAACACGAAGGGCGACCCAAAGCGGCGTTTGTGTCAATAATCGGAGATGATTACTTACAATATGGAATCCAACGATTCAAGATAAGTAAGAATTTTTGTCAGAACCATTGAGTCGCTTCAAATTTAATTGGGTGGGTGCCTTACTACAAGAATAATGGGAAGACTTATTTGTCGACAACTTGCCGTCGTTTAAAGGTTTTTTTTAAAACCCCTCACAATTCATTGGTCTCTGGAGTAAATAAAGTGAACCGGGGACGATAGATAAGTTTGTTGCATATGACGACCCATCGTTCAGGAAAAGGGAGAGAATTATTACAAATTTTGTATGAAAAGCCTTTTATCAAGGAACTTCTATTTAGAAGCGCTACACAGCGCCTGGGTTTATTGTAACTATTTTATCCAAGTGCTGAAAGCTTTTGAAAACATGTGAACAATTTGAAACTATAGATGACAGTGGATGAAAGGGGGACATATTCAAAAGGACAAATGAACGGCTCCCCGACCTTAAAAGCAGGTATTCAGAAGCGATGAAATTAGGAGACATCTGGTAGCTCTAGACAATATACGCTCTTCAGTCATCAAAATACACCAACTCGGAGCAACAACGACCCTCAATACCTATACATTTTGACTATTGTGAAACGAACCAATGAAAGGACCTGGCAATTGAAAGCTTTTGGATATCTTTAGGATAGATGGTTACCAAGAATCCAGGGCGCAGGCAAATGGGGCTTCCTCTCGTCTCGTTTGTTCTATCGGTGTGGGGATTTTTTAAATTTTTTAATCTGTTTTTTTTTTAACTTGTTGTCTATGTGAAATGTGGATATAATTCTACTAACACTTTCGGCATTGTGCATCCAATGACAAGAAGGATTTGGACGAACCCTTGATTTAAATAAGTGATGGAAAGTGATTGTCACATCCACGCTGTATAGGTATGTTCTTTCAGTAAGAAGTTCGTTTAAATAAAAATATAATTCTTGATACTTGAAACAAAACGGCGCTACATGTAGGTTCTCCCCCACCACTGCCCCACCCAAGCATGCCCCCCCCCCCCCGGTTTCTCTATTGGCGTCACAAACATTTATGGTTAAAATTATGCAAAACAAATGTAGATCTTTGTTATTTATTTCTAAACATGTCATTCTGCCTAAACTAAGTTGACATGATCTGGAGGGCTGGAAATGTTTTTCTCATGATTTAAATTCCGCCTGTATTGTGTGCTTGACGGTATCAGCTTTTCTGAATTCAATTCTTCTGATATTGAGGGCTGATATTGACACAATTTATCTCAGAAGCGAAAGCTTTAAATTAATAATTGACAGCAAACAACTCGCTGATGCTTTTTTTTACATCCGGAAATTGCATACAAACTGAGAAGATTTTAATCGAATGCACGATGTTAAAAAAGGATGAAAGGTTTTTAGAAGCAATGTTTGTTAGGTCGTGTGATCAAATTATCGATAAGGTCATGTGAAAGAGCTCTCTAGTTATTACGAAATTTCTGGAGCTTTTTTAAAATAGAATTGATGATGCAGATAGACAAATATCTCTGAAAAGGATTTCACCAAAGCTTTCCCTTTCTTCTATAGGTGACATAGATAGTCGATTATTTTCTCATTCACGTATCGCTTGATTAACGTTAATCTCGGCGTAACTTTGCCAGTCTTTTCTTCATTCTGGTAACTGAAACCGGACTGCTCCTTTTTGCGACAACCAAAATCTGAATACAATGTATCAAGGGTTTTATTATTTATAATCAAGCAATACCTGTATAGTGAGTTAACACGGCGATCGTAATTCAATGGTAAATGCATTTTGTACCATAAAAACAGCTGCCTCTGTGCCTTTTTTGTATGAGCGAACAATGGGGGATTGGATTTTGGATTTTTCAGGTAAAAAGTAGAAAAGATTGGGGGTTGTCAAGCGTTGTCGTCATATATAAAAGGGTTTTGTATTTGAAATTGCACTCGTTTTTTCCCCGTGCCAAGCACAGGTTTTCTGTCATGTACATAAATGGAGAGGGAGGGAGATCGAAGCTCGATTGAATGAAGAAAGATTTAGATAAATAATTTTCAATCAAGATTAAACTGCATCACACCCACTCGTCCACCTGCATATGAGCACGTCATACCCGGTGAATGGAACCAGGATGGGTCTAAAGGTGTTTCATTTTATAGGACATTTACTTTCGGTAGACTTTTTCAGGTAACATTTTTTGTACTTTAGTGTAAGGTAGGAGGGTGAAGATTGTTAGAATATTGCCTATACTGGTGGTAACGTAGGCATGATTGAGAGAGAGAGAGAGAGAGAGAGAGAGAGAGAGAGAGAGAGAGAAAGACACTCAAATGTTCTCAATCTATCAAGTTTTTATGCAACGAACTTGCATATAATAGATCTATAGATCGGGCACGTCGGTGAAAGCGCCTAAGAAGAGAGAGAAAGACACTTTATAATTGAAAAGGTTCATCAACAATGACCCGACATCAGCTTGTTTAAAGAATAACTCCCATCAATACTCGTCTTTATCGCTTTGGTTCCTGTTTCTTTAACATTACGTTTCACAGGCGATGGCTTCAAATAAACGCAATTTCACCATACGAGTATCCAAAGCCTTTTTTCATGCAAAGGGCCCGTAGAGATAAATAAAAGTTTTTTAAAAAACACATGATCACCCAAAGCCGGCATGGGGGAATAAATGAATAAAATATTTAGGCCTATTGTTGTTATTTTAATGTATTTTTCAATAGAAAAAAAATACCCATTCTGTGAAGGCCTTTTGATATGGACATAGATATGTAAAACGTATTTAGAAACATTGTAAAAATTGAATAAGAGTTCTTTGAGGAAACTATTCGTGTAGGGGAGCTTCTTTTCAATGCCGGGATAATACCCAAGTATATCAACCTTTACAAGGCTAGCCATATGCGAATATGTTCCATACAAATGCTCTGGGCCTGCGGATCTATTCTACCCCGGTCCTTTATAAGCCCGACAATAAACCCCCTCGTGGCTCTATTTGCCTTATTGTTAACAGTTTCAAAAGCATTCTCTCCGTCAACATATAAGGGGACACCACTCATTCATCAGCTTATCAAAACACTCCATTGGACTGTATTGTGCATATAATTCGAAATTTCCAGCTAAAGAGAGTATCGGTTTGGAGTCCTTGGTGAATTTATCCGGAGCTACAGGAAAAGTTGATACATTTTTCAGTGAGATTTTTTTGGAAATACTAGAGAGCGATAAGCCTGTCCGTTTATCTAATTGCTGAGTGAATTAAAATCTAGCTATGGTAAGTGTAGTATATTTTGGTTTCATCGTACGTGTTTCCCGGTATCTGGGTTTTCTGTTAGGCCTATGATGTTGTTCATGCATTTAAACTCTCTTTTGAGTAAGATGTCAGTTATCTCCGTAACTGATGCACTATCTATGTAGAATCTGACGACTTTATTTCAGTGTGTAAACGGAAGTCGTTACACATGTCACAAGGTCATCACAGATGCGCGATACTGCAACTTGCATCAGCTCGACAATCTAGATAACATTGAGATTTAAGAGCTTGGGTTTTTTGTGCGATTGTGTAACCTGAACAATACACCTTGATTATACGGACATGCCGCCGGAGAGAACCTCACGCAGTGAGACTGAGATTGATACAGACGGTGCCATGTTTACCGATATTTCAAGTTCACAAAAGATGTACAGACGACATATAGCCGTTGGTATCAACAGCATGTAATTTAACAGATAACTGGGGAAAAAAGCTGCTCTAATCGATTATTTCAATTGTCTAATCGTGATTTTGTTTGCAAACTAGCGATATAAAAAAATGAACGTCTCTTTTCTATGAATGCACACGCCTGAAAGAAGCTTTACCACAGAACTTATCAAAGAGAATGAAGTTTATGTTCAATTTTTGTTACTCGACGATGACAGTTATCATTCATAGAGTAAGACAAATAGTTCCACCTTAAAACAATTGAAAAACAACAAGGATATCAATCAAGAAGCAACCCCCCCCCCCTCTCTCTATCTCTCTGAAAGACACAACCTTGTCGACATTTTCTTCTACAGCTCGTGTGCCTTGGTCGTCCAGAATGTAACGTCTTTTCTCTGTTTTTCAGATTAATCAGCAGATAATATTCATCACAAGTAATAAAACGATTGCGGAATGAAAAGGATGACTGTACCTTACGAAGCTACCGGAAAATTCGCCCCATTGTTCAGGACAGAGGAGCTGCTATTTTATCCCCAAGTGAATATTTTCACCAGAAGAAAGCCCCAAGACAGATTCGGTAACAATAAGGCAAAGTTTCTATAGGGGCATTGAAAACTTGGGCCACAATACAGCATGTTTTATTCCCTTCCCCATTGAAAACGATGGAAAAGTGATACCTACTTTCCTAACAAAAACATTATGTGACTGGGGCGCGTTTTGTCCGCAATAAATTAAAGGTGTATCGAATGTTAAAATTATTGTGGTGAAAAAAAAATGTAATAATCTTAATTATTCGCAAATTCTCGTGCATGGCGTTAAGGCGTGTGTATTCTTTTTCCTTTCGCCCAGAGTTTTTAGTTTATTGTGGATTATTTTATGAGTGAATGTGTTGTGAATAACGAAGAAAATTTGTGGATTATTAAAATTCTCGACAGTTTGCTGATGGTTCCCGAAGAAATCCTACGGAAGAGGAAACAGGTGAGAATTCTTTTGTACCTCAGAGAATACTCATAGAATTATCTTACTAAAGGGCGTAAAGATGTAAGATCGCGACAAATCAATACCTTTAGAATTCAAAGACACCTTCGTCGTGTGCTTTTAAATGAAAGAAAAAATGCCATCATTAACGAATTTAAAGATATGTAAGGGTCATACGCACTGGAAATGGGGGGGGGGGGGGGTGTAGTGGAGAGGGGAGGGGTGAGTGTATGGTTTAATCTCTGATAAAAGAAGATAATCAAATGGTTGGAAATTTACACGAGAAGCGTGCCCACATTATTTCTGTAAGAGACCGCAAATCAAGGACCACCTGCCATTCAAATGTCAACAAAACAGTCCTTTCACAAAAAAATGGAGGTCGGCACGATTCTAAAGATGACTGTTTTCATAAGGGGGCCATCAGTAGTCATGTCAAATTAAAAAAAAAAACTATAGTAGTGTCAAGTTTTGGATTTACTGAATCGATGGAGAGTATTTTCCAGGAAAATTTGAATCAATGACTGTACTAGTAACCAATGATCTAGGTTTCTAGTTTTTGCAGAGTTCTTACACATCTATAGGCCATTTGAAAGTTCGGACGGTTCTTGTTATTCACTTCTGATAATAGATAATAAAGAAAAAACGAATCTCATCATATCTTTAAAAATGCTCACCTTAGGTGTCCCTTTTTGTTTTGCCTACTGATGTTATCCTAAGGTATGATTGTTCATTATGTTGCATGCATGTACATTGTAAATTGTAAATGACATTGTAAAAGTTTGGGTGAGTATTTGGTTCACCTCAAAAAGTGTTCATTTCATTTCAAACAAAAAATAAAGCCTGAAATGTCAAAATGTAGGGCCTTAGTTTAACACATGTACATAAAAAATCAAAATATCACCAAATGGTAAATAAGCCAAATAATGACAAGGAATTTGTGATTTTAAAAAGCTTAACGTGGCATGTGGAAGAAAGAGACATAAGGATATGCATAAAAGGAAATCTTCTCATTGTAGCCATTTACATGGATTTCGTTTCTTATTGTACTCGTATGCATTCATCAATTCACCCAATTCAAATAAGCGTTTATCGTGTATAGTTATCTTGCTATATCATAAAAAGGACATTGCTATACCACCATCATTTGTAAAATACAGTAGTGACCTAATATTCCGAATCTGTTTAAGGACGTTGATGCTCATATTTAAAAATAAGAAATCTTGATCTTGGAGCTGGTTTGGAATAAATTGCATTGAGGGAGGGTTTTTTTTATGGGAGATGTAATTGTTTTACGGTTACAGCAGGATGATTTTGTTATCAATAACTTGTTTCAAGCGAAGACATACATGTACACAACATTCCTGCTTCTTCTTCTTCTTTTTTTTAGAAGTTAAAAAACGAAATAATTTAGACTTGTTTCCGATTGCCTTAAAAGTTTCTGTAAACCTATCTTGTCAAGTAATATCGTAATGTCACCTTAACTGTTCTATCGAAACCGTGGGGGATAAAAGCTGAATGAAGAGGAAAATATTTTATATGCCTTAATAAACTGTTTAATGCCGCATGTCAATATTTAAACAAGACAGCACCTGTCGTCTGGCCGGCGATTTCCTAAATCCAAACATTTTTGTGTGTATTGTAGCTTGTTCCTTAATACCCACCCTCCTCTTTTGAAGGCGCACAATACGTTTTAAAATGATACAAAAGCGCGGAGATTGCTTTGGCAATAAACCCTACCTTTTAAATCACACTCTTTTCAGTATTTAATATCAGATCCACCACTGTATCGTGCGCTCTCTGAGGAATAAAAGGCACTGACTTCTTATAAGAGGTCTATTATAAGCCCCTTGTTTTCGCTTTGAATGCATTTCTTGATTTACATATCGCGTTTCAAAAGGCGATAGAGTAACCTTTTTGAATTAATACATTTTAATACAAACTTTAAAGCTGGGGCTATGTATTAATAGGAGAAAAGGGTATTTATCAAGTATACAAAGAAAATAAAGACATTATGAATAGTCCATTTAAAGCGGCTATTATTTTATTTGTTATTTTGTATCTTTTGATGGCTATGCGAATTGACACCCTAATAAAGAAAGAATTGTGCAGTTATTAATACCTTGCTTGAAGAATCTGTTGAGATTTTTCAAATCTCGAATAGTCCAAGGTTTAATGCCAGTCGATTAGAAGGTAGAAAATTGTCGAAATACCTTTGTTAGTCTTGAATGAAAGCAATGGAGTTCAGTTTCTGTTAAGACTTGGGTCGAGAAAAGCTCGAAGTGATACGGGCGGAACAAAACTGCTTTTGTGTGATTCTTTTGGATATATTGTGTCGTGTTGGCAGCCTTTAGTACATGAAAGGATGGCCGAACATGTCTGACGAAGTTTATCTAAATCGCTGATAATAACTTTTATGTTGCATTAGAAACTGTAATAATGGTGTTTTATGACTGCGAGAAAGAAGTTATTGGTAAGCGCAGATATGATTCTAAGAGGGAAAAAGACCCCGTATTCATGGATTTGTCCCCCCATTGAACGGATTTGAATGAAATCTGGCATATCAGTGATTCAACAGAGGAAAACCCGATCCGATTTATATTTCAAAACAAGCGAAAGTGCACCCAATGTGCGTTTGGTGGTAGAGTATTTTGGGTCTTGTTCGTGAAGTGAATTTTGCGGCTGTTTTTCGTTATTACGAAACCTCTCTTGTTTGGATTAAGTTGTGATTATTTTTTCTGATTGTGAATTAATTGTTTTGTATGTGATGCTGCTGTTAATATTAAACGGATTATTCAGTTTCACAGGTAAGCGACAAAGAGAGATAACTGTAGGGTCATCTCTGGGCTATTTGTAGAAAGAGCGACAACTCTAAAATATTTCGGGAAATTCCTTATTGAATACCGGTATATTTTCTTAAATGACAAGTTTAACGGAGGATATTAGATTTAATCGAACTTTCTCTTTACTAAGTAAGTTATTACGAAAAAAAAATAACTTAGTTTTTAAAATAAAAAAAAAACAGAGTTAGCCTACCACCATACCCAAGAACCTTTTTTAAAGCGAAGTAAGTTCGAATGTTCAAATTTCTATGTTTCGTTCAAATATATGTACAGCTGGATTTGGGATTTATTTGATAAAATCTGTTGAGTTATTTGATGCTGATTATAACGACGATTAAAAAAAATATTTGTTTTGACCAGCAATAAAAAAAAAAAAATTAAAATGGTCAGCTTTGGGCAAAGGGAGGTAATTCTTATTAAAATACAGATCGAATTTTATATACGATAAGAAAGGGTTATCTCTCTTACAATATAAAAATTAATGGATTTTTTTAACGCATTGGAACAGTTATAACATAAAGCAAGTCCTTGATTCGATTGAAAATTGGACAAGACTCACTAGTTCTTCATGTGTTGGAGAAGAAAAACCTTTAAGAGCAAATTCCTCTCCTGAAAAGCATTTAGGATATTATTTGTGTTGAATTGTATATATTTTTTTAAACAAATATTCTTGCAGTCAATCAATTCAATAGGTAACATGCTGTCATTAGCATTATTTTTACCTTTTCTTTATTCTGGGTGGTAATTCTTCTCAATGTGGCAATCTTGTTTGGCAACTCAATTAATTAAATTGCATGCATTTGCCAATTTCCGTTACACTAAATTGATTTTATTTCTCATTCTTTCTCGCATTCCATATAGCATATCAACCGATGCAATAATATTTTAACCTGGACCGCTAAATTTTATCCCCAATTATGTCTATTCATGCTGCAGGTGAAAATCAATGGTTGGTTCTCTAATAAAGACCAACAAAATCTAACCGGTGTCTGTTTGAAGAACAGACTTGCGTCATTTTCGGTCAGAAGGTGTTGATTTCGGCACTTCTAGCGGTCAGAATTGGGACATTGATGACGACTCGATAATGAAATCAACAGTTTTTGACGATAATTGGTCTGTAATACTTTGTATATAGATCTCTGGTATCTACAGGTGTCTCATTTATTTATTAATTGCAATATATAAAAAAAGCTAACGTCGAAATTTCCTTTAACATTTATTCTTAGGTGCGAAAACACCTTTCAAACACAAGTAATTATAATGATTATTGTATTACATGGTAAATGATAGGTACATTGGTACATACAGACATGACATACAGAGGAGAGAGAGAGAGAGAGAGAGAGAGAGAGAGAGAGAGAGAGAGAGAGAGAGAGAGAGAGAGAGAGAGAGAGAGAGAGAGAGAGAGAATTTCTATTTGTCTCAAATCAAAGAATAAGCTTCCATTGTTGACTCGATTCTCAATCAGCCAAGACGAAAACTCAATTTCAGTAGAGGGACAATAGGAATACCAATGTTGAGATTTCAAGGAGACTAGGAGACGGAATGACAAAGGTGGATTTTCCTTGACGTCCCAGCCAAGTGTAATTACTTCACAAATTAAAAATGGAAAATCAAACACTCGCTTCTATCTACTAAACACAGTCGAAATTGTCTTGTGAAAATGCTATGTCCAAAAAAAAAAGTAAAAAAAAAATACTTCATATTATTCATTTATTGAAACTGGGCGTTTATGTGTGTTGTTCGGTCGTTCCGCTTCAACACGCGATAAGAAATAGTTCTTTGTCGGGGGGATTTAATTTACAGTGTCCCGGCGAGGGGGCCCAACCCGCGCATAGCGCTTCATTCAGTTCCACCGCTAGAGTTTTGTTCTTGTTCCATTGTTCGAATCGGGGAACTTTTATTCCAATACGTAGATTTAGGTCGAAACAACTCGGGGAGTAATATGAAGAACTTTGGTGCCCCCCCCCCCTCTTACGCAAATGAAGAAAAAAAAACCCAACACAGTTTTGGAGTCTGTAATTTGGAGCATAGACGGTTTTCTTATTTGCTGTAAATATTTCCCCCTAGTGTTCAATTGCATTGTTTGTGTTCCTCTGCATATGTCAATAAGAGAACTTTTCTCACGCCACAGACAGACCATTTTCATCAGTCGTTCGTTCCTCCAACCGACACGTAATTGACAAAAATATCATAATCACAAAGGCTTCTTACGAAAGAATTTTTTTTATCAATAATATTTTAATAGTAGTTCTATAGAAATGGGCTCTGACAGGTATTGTTCAGCGGTCAGGGCTACTTATTAAATCAATAGAAATATATAATTTTCAAATCTCGCACCCCAGTCGGTTTGTCACTCTTACATATTTCCTTAGACTTGAAATTTGAATTTTTCATGAAATGCAAACACTCCAATTCATTGTTTGTATTATGGAACTATTACTGGGTCACAGTAATGATCTTGATACATGTTCATAGGAGGGTGGCAAAAAAAAGAAGTCTCTTACCAAAAAATATGTGATTTTTTTTCTCATATTTAAAAAAAAAAATTTTGCATTTCAAATAACATACAAATTTTTGGTCTAAAAGATTAATGTACGAAGGTAGCTTGAAAATTCTTATCAAAACAGAAATTATAAACTTGCCGAAATATAACATAATTTTAAGTGTGCGCCATCTCTCTCTCTCTCTCTCTCTCTCTCTCTCTCTCTCTCTCTCTCTCTCTCTCTCTCTCTCTCTCTCTCTCTCTCTCTCTCTCTCTCTCTGTGAACTATAGAATTCTAATACTTCGTCATATGCCGAAGGAAATAAGAAAAATAAATTAATCAACCTAAAATTATTTTTGAAAATTGAAATAAAATATTCAATTGATTAAAAAGAAAATGTGACGTCTCCTTTTGGTCAAGCAAGCCAACTGTTGCCACTCATCCGATCTGGAGCGTCTACTGGCTCCCCCAAGTGTCTGTAACAAATCTACAAACTCACAATGGTCCATTGTCAACTTTATCAACTCGTATCAGGAAATCTGAGACGACCCAACTCTGTACAAATTAATCAATCTAATATGACCCATCGAATCAATTCAATATTTAGCTGCATTTTCGTGCATATTTTATGGTTTTTTCCTGAAAGGTACAATCTCTTGAGAGTCAAGAACAAAATTTGCTGAATAAAATTAAAATTTTTGCTATTGTAATTGAAAAAAAAAAACCACGGGACTTTGCTTTTATAATGATTGTAATTCTGGAATTTGGTCTAAAATATTAATATTAAATAGAATTGAATTGCATATATTTAAAGAATGGTTGCATTCAAAATTTTAATCATTTTCATTTTGCATTCAAAAAACTCATTTGATGAAGATTAACGGATTATTTTTTTTTTAATTAATATTTTTTATCTCTATCTTTGTAAAAAGGATTAAATATAAAATTTCTAGAATTTCTCTGAATAAAAAAAATCATAGCATTTTTCTTCTAATATTTCACCGAACATTTGGCATGCTCTCTTGTATTTTTTCTTCTTTCTATAGATGTATTCTATGACGTATCTTGTTTAGAACGCACCCCAAGTAATCATCTACAAAACCATATACATGTCAGACGTCTGAAAAGACTCTCTTCTTAATTCATCAAAACAAAACTAGTCTGATTGAAATGAAAAAAGGGGTTCGCAAATTTGCTTTGGTTTCCGATGAGCTCAGCAATGGGAAGAGAGATGGTCTTTGGGAGCTCTGTCGGACGAAAAGATGCGCGGGGGCTTTTGACGGGTAAATTGTTTGGAATACAAAGGGCTTCTGACCAGACCACGATGGGGCTATCTCGGATGTCAATTGCATGCAGTGATGCTCTGGGCATCGTGTTCATGTTGACTTCTGGAGACAATGCCTGTCTGCAGGGGCGCAGTGTGAAACAAGTCCCCGAGGTCTGGAGCCGTGGCGCGGGTCTGCATTCTTGCACAGGAACAGATCAGTGGTCCGACCTGTTACTCGCATCCCCAATTATCCAACGCTTAAAAAATTGTATTACACGAAATGGCTTCCTATATAAAAAAAAAAAATGCAAAATGTTGCATGTTCCTTCAAATTAACTTCTATTCTTCTAAGACTGTTATGCTTGTCCTTTAAGGATATTTGTCGGTCAAGACGTTTTAAAAATACAATATTTTATGTAGACTTTTTAAATGCATGGACTATGAGTCAGTTTTTTAAAAATATGAACCTAAACGCTTAATGCTGGAGTGACAATCTGATATATTCATCAATAAAAACCCCGTGGTCAGACTAATCACCGGTGCAGCCCTCGCACTCAAAGATACGGGTCAAATATCGCGCTCCCATCTCAAGAGTGTGGGAATTTCAATATATTTATTTGTAACAGTTTGAAGTTAATATTGATCCGGATGCTGGCTACTCATTGTCACTATAGTTACAAGTTATTTACATTTCTTAATCTTTAAAATAATATTCTGTAATGTAGCGGCGTACTTAGCCTTTGAAGAGCGTGCGGTGATTTTTTTGATTTCCAATAAGGTCTCCCAACTTGACAGCAGACTGTTTTCGCCTATTTGTTTTGGATGAAGTAATGCTATCATTATTTGCATTCATTACGCTATTTACCATAAGTACAGTTGGGGGGCTTATTTTCCTCCGATTGAACATACCGTGCGGTGTACCTTAAACATGCTAACAAACAGAACGATTGATTACACCCGAGAACCAGTCTACTGAATCCTGGCCTTATTCTGGCTACCATTTTCTCATTAAAAATTACAACTTGGGGTGGTCAGTATTTCTTATTTATTTTCATTTTTCATTTCTCATTTATTTTCTCTGGAGAGGTGAATCTGCGCACTAATTTATTTCCACTTCATACGGAACCACCCCGTCCGGGAACTGGAAACAAACCGTTAAACATTTTTATTTTAATCATATTTGGAATTGGGTTTAAGTGTAAATCCACTTCGAGTGGGGACTGGGAAAGGGTCACCACAGTTCAGCGAGCCTCAATGAAATTTGATAAATGAAGCCCCGGGCTATGCCGCTTCATCGGGTACCCACCTGCACGCAATATTCTGAAGGGCTCAAATTACCTGAGTGTCGGATTTGCCAAGGGTATCCAGACTATTTTCATAACAGTAATTGTATTTTCAAATGAAATATTTTTCTTTCCCTATCGAATAATTGTTTACCCGTGTCAACATTCATAAACGACAAAATAGGTCTACCCTTTTCATCGTCCAGTCAAAATAAATACTTTTTTTTAATTTGGATTGAATAGCATTTGCGGCATTAGTACAATATATAAAGCTCAATAGTACAGTCAATCGTATTTATTTTACCATGTTACAGAAGAAAAACACATGGAATTCAACAGATTGGATTCTGTTTTTAAATCGATCTTGCAAGAGGGCTTTTTGCGGTCATGTGACTTTTGGCACCCTGCAATGCCGATAGTAAGCTGTGTTTTCTCTGCGTCTAGTTTTCTGCCCCTGTCTAATGTCATCCTTTACAAAAGAATTCCCAAATACTTCTCTGTTTAAATCTGCGTTTTATAGATAGTTGTTTAATAAACCTTGATGTCATTAACATTTTAACGATATTTTAAGCAAAGGAATTTACATTTTAATTCAATCAGTCTTTTCTATCTGGCCTCAGAGTATTCATGTTCCGTCCCGATACCCACTTGTACTCTAGGAAGGAATCCATCAATTCTCCGATGTCATGCAATTTAGGCAGGGAGCGCAATAAAACACCCTGACGGATTCAGTGGTCATACAGCCGTGTTAAATCTCGGACATCTATCAAACGGACCGACGTTTGATTATGGCCAAAGGGTGTAGGGACACCTTCACAACGACCTATGATGGAATCTTAATTCAATTTTCGGTCTTTGCCAATTACGGCCATGATCAGAGTTACCACGGTACCTGGGTCTTTGGGTTACGCAATTCACAATGGGCATCCTGGGTGGATTTGCTGCATGAACTTTCTCTGACTGTTCAAATGTCCATCATTCCTTGTAAGACTTTTCAAAGGGGCTTGGATAATCGTCATCTTTCCAGCAGAGCTGGAGATGAAGTAGAATTGATCATGCAGAGAAAGAAACTGTTAGAATACCCGAATTTTTTTTTTAGCGGTACACGGGTACTGTTTCGACCGGAAGTAATCTGACTATAATGAGATGACCGTACCGAGGGGAAAAAATAAAACCGGAGATGGATGAGAGAAAAACATTTGGGCATTGATTTATATGGCCAGTCGATCACAATAAAAGACGTATTGGCCGGCCAGGGCTAATCTCCAAGAAGCAATTCAGATGATAATTATTTGAAGACCAGTCATAGTTTAGATGGTCTTCCTCTCTGCACCTGCGCAAATTAATGTATTTTACGTACATTTTTCCCTGGTCAGTTTTAATCAATGGTAATTACCCAGGTCAAAACCGGAATAGCGGAAATGTCATCTTGATTGTCAACACGCCCATTTAAAAAAAGTGGAAGGGGGGGGGGTTAGTAGAAAAGAAGTATTTGTAGAAATGGTGGTACCTGTACATGTGTGTGTGTGCATGATCGGTATGGCAAAGATTGTTCAGTGTTTTCTCAATTGAAAGTCCATACGCAACATGCATTTTTATGAGGAGAAATCATGTATTAGTTCACTTATATGAAGGGCTACTAACACCTCAGCGAACTTACGAACCTCTGAAAAAAATTCCGATTGTGTGTCGGGCCGAAAGGCAAAATAGAACTACCCTTGAATTTGTCACGCCAAGGCGTAGCTTAAGGAGAAATAAACACACGCAAAGCATACAAAATTACACTCATTAGAAGGAGATGGCTATTCTTACAAAATCGGCAATGACATGTCTCCAACTTAGATGCCCCGATAAGACCAGAGAGATCGTTAAAGCTAATTATATGTACACCACATATTTAGGCCAAGATGGATGAAGGGAACTGTCCCAAGTGTTTGGGTAGCCCCCTTAAGTTCTTCATTTTGTTGTTTAAATCTAAAGTTATCTTTATAAGCAAACTATATACATATATAAGTTTGTTTTCATATTAAATTTGTTTTCGTAGTAAATCAAGTTAATTCAACATATTGTGGATGCGTATTCTTGATCGAAAATTCAGAAATGTGTAAAAGTTGCAGCAATATCTATGGGTGGCCTTATCCCTTGGGACACCGTGACAACGCATCGAATTATTCAACATACATGCATTTAAAGATGCTTGTGACAAAAAACGGGTAACCTCTTTTTTTTTTAAAATCTAGAATATCTGGAGAGGTTTATAGCTATTTAGATACCAATCGCGATAACATTTGACAGATACTTGAAGCAAACTCATCAACGTGACGTATCAAGTTTCATATTCATATCAGTCGATTTTTCGTGGCTGTCGATCCCGATCCTATATAACCCACGACAACCCTATCTTATTTTTTACTGATCTTATCTGGACATCAGCTCTTGGTCTGACGTATAATGGTAATGCTGTATGAGAGAAATTACATAAAAGTACACGACTCGCACCCGGGGATCAGGTTTCATAATTTCTACGGTTGCTTAAATTCAGAAGTGTATTGTAATTGATTATGGCGAGAGTGTGCAGAAAATTATCCAGCACAAACAAAGGGAGACTGGGTTTATGACGACTGTCAAGTTTACTGATCCAACAGCAGATGTCTAGCTAAAAACTTGTTGATTATTTGAGAGTAGTATCCTCTACTTATAGACACGAGACGATTTATTATATTTTTTTTAGCGAAACGAAACTATCAAATTCTGAAAGAAAAAAAAATCACAAAACGAGCGATGGCCATCAATCAAAGCGTTACCTAATCCGGGATTTTTCAGATTGTCTTGATAACGATATTAGATGTCATTTCATATTGAGTCCGAATTTATGTTAAAAAAATTCATAACATGTAAGTGAAAAGAGGCTTTTTTTTTATTTTGCTCATTCCAATGACAGAGGTACTTTTAGAAATTAATTAGCCCAAGAATTTAATATAATAACGGGGGCTTAAAAATTCATTTAGTAATAGTGCAGAAAAAATATTTTAAACAAAACCCGGGGTATCGTTGAATTCTCCAGTCTCATTAGAAATATCAATTAAATTTGACAGTTTGTCATAGAAACACGATACAGGGTGTTTGGCCACCCAGGCCGTACCCCTGTACAACTTTATTAGTAAGGGGGGGAAACAGTTCTTAATGAAAATATGACAAAATTTGGCATGCCTCAATTTAGGCCCTCAATCCTAATATATTTGGGAATGGATGTTTAATGGCTCGGAAAACAAGTTTTTTCACATCTTGAATACTGAACAAAAACAGAGGGAGGAGAAATTTGACAGGCATTTAACACGACCATATATAATTATTATGATTCCACAATTATATTTCTCTCTGGGACACTATATTTCTTTCTTTACTGCCTTCCAATGCTTCTATTGTGTGGCTTTGTAATGCCCATGAAATGCTTGATTTTCTATATATCTTTAAGTGTTAAAAGAGATTGAGATAATTGCATAGTGAGTTGAAGGTATTGAGCGGAGTTTTATATACTCCACAACGGTGTAATTTCAGATTCCATGATGTCAAGCCATTCTCAATGACGTACTTTAATTTAGAGTAATATGCAGTGGTATATAATTTAAAAATTAAAAAAATATATACATCTTACATAATTTTTTCGTCTCTGATTGCGTTCCCTTTGAAATGTTGAATGATTTTCTCTGTTAATATTGCCCCTCCAAGGGGACGTCCCAAAAACGTTTTAATTCCATTTACGGTTATTTTATTACATAACAAACATGTGTAAAGATGTTGAGATATCGGCCCATCTTTGTCGGAAAAATAAATAAACACGAGTCAAAATGGATTTACCGTGTGACAAGATTGTGATAATTATCTAACGGCATTGTCTCTCACGCGAGTGGAAAGATAAAATGTAGAATCCAAAACGATAAAAACGAAAGAATTCCGATTTAGTCGGTTCTAAGAACATAGATAGGAATCGCTTGACAGTTACATTTTGACAGACTAGTGGCACTTTTTGTTCGACATCTACCGTAGATACAGGCATATTTACATGTATTAAATATAGCAAATACGCACTTACAAATTTTAAGGAATTTAGATGTTTTATATAGAAGTATAATTCGGTAGAATTCATTAACTTTATTTCATTTTATTTAGGCCTTTTAAAAGCTCTTATATTTTATGTATGGAAAATTGTTATCAAAGCAATAAAACTACAGGACGCATTTGTATTTAATTTACAAAACTTTATTTAAATTTTAAATGTCATAAATGAAAGGGCTGTTAAAATTTGATATGCAAATTTTATGTCTCTTCACCGCATTTTAATTTCTTAATTACCCGTAAAAACACCTCTTGAAACAAAAAATCGATCGTGACTTTTGAAGGAGTTTTATGTAATTCCTAGCCATAACAGCAGAACATTTATGAGAGGGGAGGAAAAAAATATTAAACGGTGTTTGAAAAAATGTTGATCAATTTTGCCTTATCGGACACCAAAATATTACCGATCATTAGAAGCCGTTCTCCTTAGCTTCTGGATGAGCAAACGACATCGGGAATCATAATAAATATTTGAACCACGTCTCAGAGGACCTGGATTCGCTATTACAGAGCACAAAAGACTAAGTGGAGCATTGTGTCGCGAGCACCGAACGTCGATGGTTTAACTTTAAACTTTACCTTTTATCGCCATTGCTTTGGGTTGATGATAACAATACACCTGTACCATAAACTCGTATCAGGGGAGAGAACAAATTACGAACAACTGCATTTGTTAATTTTTTATTCATGCGATGTATTCCTAGTGGATCTTCGCTTCAGTCGCATCATTGGCAACAATTAAAAAAAGAATCCCGGCCTGTCAATGGCGGCATTGTCCCCGCCATTATCGCACGACAATAGGATTACGAATTCGCTGAGTGATAACTACATTGAGTCTTTCATTTAAAGTTTCAATTCTGGTTTTTTTTCTTTAAACGTTAATAAGGTACATATCCTCTTTTATTATTATTTATCAGACATCATTGCAGTCGTACGAAACTAACGAGCCAGCTAAGCGTTAACGGTCGTTTTCTGTTCAAACTTTTTAAGGATATTGTCCTTTCTGATATATTTCATTTTGTCAAATAAAATATACAACATGACCACTTATGTTGTATATTTTATTTGACAAAATGAAATATATCAGAAAGGACAATATAAAGAAATCTGGGTTTCTTCGCAGCAACTTTTCAAGTGCACAGAAGTAGAAATTGGGATATTTCATAAGTAGTATCAAAGCAGCAATTTTTCAGGTGCACAGAAGAAGAAATTGAGATACATGTACATTGTTTTAAAAAATATAAAAAAGTATAAAGTTTTATAAGTAAGAAACGTTAAGGTGAAATTCTTGCCCTTTCCTTTTTGCCGTTGTCTGGATAGGTGTCTTATAGAACAGATTAATCCTGATGGTACAAACCTTTAATAAAAGATTATGCGTATGTTTCAAATAATATGACCATATGATATAGTGACAATGGAATGAACACCTTTTCACTAATTTTGTTGTAGCTAAAGTAAGAACAAAACAACTGTATATAATAGTTAATTTGATTTACCAAAGTAAGAACTCTTTGTGTACACACAGTGCTACTTTTCACGTCTTTATTTACAAAAAGACATTATCATTGCTGGAATTTATTTTTTTATCATTTATTCGTCCTATTCTTACATTAACTGTTGCATCAACCATCTTGTTTTATGGTAGGTTTGTATATATCTGTCAAGTTCTGCTTTCCTCACGTTTGCCACTATCATAAAAATATCATATTTCAATTTAACAAATGCAGAAGAATATATCAATATAATCGCGACATTCTCCGATGTTTTATGACTGGAAACCGTATTCTTTACCCCACTTCCGCCCTGAAAACTCAATAGATATCTGGTGAAGCCTAAAATTTTTAATTTGCTATTGTCCAAATCTTCAATTCCCGTCTGATGCAAAAAATCAAATCATGTCACAATCTTGTGTCTTGTTTAAATCATGTGTGAAAGATTCAAATTATGCGAAACCATAAATAATAATTTCGATTGGGTTCGGGGATTGGATAATTGCGTCCACACAACAAAAGTAATTGTTCTGCTTGTACAGATTTCTGCGATATCAGGATGAAATGCAGGGCTACATTTGCGATGTTCAACCAATGATATCAGTTTTATGGTTAGAAATTAAGCGAAAAGAAAAAAAGGAAAAAGAAATGCAAGTGATCTTTTGGATGGAAGGAAATATGAAAATAAGACATAAATATTTCTGGTTTTAACCTTCGCAAAATCGGCGTGTATTACACGGAAATATTTCTTCTTACTTAAAGTTTGCAAATTGTCGATATCCGATACGACATCCAAGCCAGTTGTCACGCGATACAACGCAGCAACAGCACTTTCAAACTTATTTGTTTCTGGGTTTTTTTAAAAGCGATATCCGTTGATAAGACCTTTCGTAATACTTTCAAAACAATCTCGATGTCTTTAATTGAAGCCGAAAAAGTGCTCCACTCATGCTCCATGCACCATGATAGTCATCAACTAATGAGAGAAAAATTTGTCAGATCTCTTCGCAGGTTTAAAAAAAAAAAAGGAATGCAGAAATTTTGCATATCATTGTCAATACAGTACAGCTCTGTGTTGCATCGCTGAATTCCGGGGAATAATAAATATTTACAACCTTTTTTAAAGATCTAAAATATGTTCTTTCTAGTTTTTGAACCTCGCAAAAAAAGTCTACTTTTCATATCCATGGCTGTGGAACAGTCACTTTAAAATGTCTGTTGATAAGAGGAAAAAAGGTATTTTGATTCATTTAGCTTAACTGCTCGATAAACGCCCGACAAATCCTCTCTGAAAGCCCGCTATATAATTTACTGAGGAAAGTACACTGTGTGGGTAAAGGATACATAGGAAGCTTTTGTATGTCGTTACAATACCATTGTACGGGATTTGATTATAATGATCTAATCGGGCTCGTTATACACATTAAAATGAAGAGATGACTTTTAAACATTACTGACCCGGTGCCTTTGCTATGCATTGAATACCCTATTCAAAATCTCTTCAATGTATCTATTGTATACAAATCCATGAATGAAATATTTTCACTGAAAAGAAATAAACAACATACTATAGTAGGTTGGTTTTACACATTTCCTTACGAGCTTTTAATTTACATGTACTTTACCTGGTTCTGGAAAGGGATAAATATGGTTACCTGGAGATTAGAGAAAACCTTTATTTTACATGGAAATTATTGTAACAATGATTTAAGATTGGAAGAAAAAGAACATATAGATAATCAGAGCCATTGAAAGTTATTTTTTTAACGCAAAACGTATAAACTTAATTCTTATCTCAATTTTCTATATTTATCATTGTACTTTTTTGTAATATTTACAGTCTACAATTTTCAACCTGTATCGTCAATGTTGTGAGTTTTTTGCCCATCAAGGAGACTTTACACCCAAAATGAGCTGTGGTTTTGGTTCTTTTTTGCTACCGACATACATGTACAATGACGTCTGTCTTTGACCCGCGCCAACGAAGGGGCACAAATGTAATATAATATGTTTTATAAAAGACCTAACATGCTATTAAATTTAATTCGTTGTTACATAACAATTCTTTCTCAAGGTCTCTCTCTCTCTCTCTCTCTGTCTGTCTGTCTGTCTCTCTCTCTCTTTCTCTCTCTCTCTCTGTCTGTCTGTCTGTCTCTCTCTCTCTCTCTTCTTAATTTTTTTTTCAAATTAAAAAAAAACCCAACGACATAGACATTGGTTCCATGTGACTGCAGTGCAGTTTCCGGGACTGAAACTTTAGATATGCATTACTTATGACTTGGCTGAAAACGTGATGAGGAAAAAATTAATGATTGGAACACCTTGTCGAGATAGGATCGCGCGCTCCAATATCAACCAACGGTTCCCGTTCAGTGCTCGTTGTTTCAGTCAGATTCTCACGGTCCTACGTACACCGGGGTACCTGATTATCTGGTATGCCATTTTTAACCAACTTAGAAACCCCTTCATCCATCATCTCTGCATCTCATGAATATAAATTACTTTCTGGAGAGAGAACAAATCATCTAGCGCGGATAATTGTTTATTCGGGTATGTATCGTCCCATGATCAAGGGAAGAATATATACCCTTGCGTCTGTAACAATAAATTAATACCAGATGAACAACTTTGACATTCATCATCGTATCCACGTCTGTAGAAGTTTTGACGTCTTCTGGGACGTCTAAGAAAGCTTTGTTTAATTGATGCTGATTGCTAAGTTCGCGACCAAAAACTATAATTGTGATACTTGCTCTGTAAGCTGTAATACGATGGTTAAAAATATTGAATTTGAAATGGAAAATCCTGTTACTTGATTAGAGAGAAAGAAGAAATTCAAATTATTATATATTTATGAACATGACTTTTGGATTACTCTCTCTCTCTCTCTCTCTCTCTCTCTCTCTCTCTCTCTCTCTCTCTCTCTCTGTGGGCACAAGAATCCTCCTGGACAGTACATTGGTTCCACAGGTGACCGCCTTTAGCTTGGGATGGTAGTCACATTGGGATTAGGTATCCAATCATCACAGCGGGATGGGTGTTAAATTGTCCCCAATTTTTTCTCTGTAATCCGAACGCGCCGTGTGTAAGAAGGTCCGTTATCATTTGATCGGCTTTGTCGTCCATCTCTAGCTGGAAGTATAATATAATCCGTTGTGTTTTTTTTTTATTCTTCAGTCTTTTAAATGAATTTGCCCAAAAGGAGTGGGTTATATTTAAGACCTGTGGGTTCGTTGATGTCCTAAGCTGTCTCCACCGATGCCCAGAAGACTCATTTAAAATAAGAAAAGCTAGGAATAAATTGAGTATTATCCAAATATTTTGTAGAAAAACATCCGAATTGACAAATCCTGGTTCGACTACCTTCAAAATGACCAGATTTCATTAAAAAGAGCCTTGGGCTGATACAACGTTTATACTCTTATATGAGATTTTCCTTGCTTAAAGAAGCAAAAAATGAATTTAACAATGTAACTTTTCGGGACAGAAACTTGTCTATTTATGTAATATACATATCCTGCTCTCTAGTTTCCCTTGTTTTTAGAAATTAACAAGTTATCCCTCAAACCCCTGCTGAAACAAGACAGGGTATGTAATAAACATTCATTTGCGGTCTGAAAGGGGGTAGTTTTCATGTCAATGTAAAATTCCTAATGTAATTGCTTGACTGAACAAAGACATTTTAAATTATCTTTATTGCTTTGTTTTTGCAGAGGTACGCAATTTTCTTACCCATTAAACATTCCTTTTACGGTCGAGAGATTTAAAATTACATATGTAATTCTGTAATTCTGCGATACTAGATGGTATAATCATCCCCATCAAAAAAAATTTAGACAAGATTTGTGGCTCACAAAATCTTGAAAAATTAAGCTTTCAGTCTTGCTTTCTACCTATAAAAATAAAAATAAAAAGTCAGTAATGTATCTTCTGATAAATAGCTTAAGATGTTACCAGTTTCCAAACCCTTTGAAGTGATTTTTTTTCTAATGTATCGCACATTTGTTGACAAACATTTTTTTGCAGTTCCGATCTTGCAGATACTTTTTCGGGTTTTTTTGGTATTTGTTGAGGTTGGTACTGATTAGTCAAATAGTGGTCATCTCGACGCCTGCAGATCTCTGGGGTAGATTTCATTCCTCTGGCGCCCGAGTTCCTGTTGTCTTTCCCGTACCTGCAGTAGTTGGTCCATTTTCTACCCGGGTATATCGCGTTTGGCATTCATTCAAGGTCCCCTCTCCTCCGATTGTCATCTTGGAAGGATTACTTTACTGGTAAAGATTCCTGAGCGATACCACAGTGTCAGAAAAACTCGATTGCCTACGATTTAATAGCGATTTTATCGCCAATGCCAGTCAAGTCATGTATCTCAAGAAAATCAAAGTCACAGAGGGTCACCCCTCAGAAACAATTATACCCCGATCTCAAACAAAGATTAGCCGCTCTTATGAGAAAGAATTTGTTCCTAATTAAGTCACACTTCAAAAATGAAGAAATCTATGTGCTGTGCAGTAATTTGGAAATGTTCTGTTGATTTTTTTTTCTTAAAATTCTCCAAAGTTTTGGACAGTTTTAAATGTCCTCGGTGTAAGGCTTCTTTTGCTCTCTTTCTACAAAATTCAGACTTGAATTCAGAATTATTTTCAAATAAGACTGCAAATTCATGAAAGGTCAGGATGTATAGCAAAGGACTGTGCATTTCTCTCTTGTCAAGCTGTTTGTTAATTTCAATATATTCAATTGGATTTTGTCAAGCAAACTGATTGCTTTTTTATACTGTAAGATAAAAAAAAGGGATTTACAAAAAAATTGTCATGTCAATATTAAACCATGCATAGACCTTGTGTTTTTGTGACCTTAAAGTTTTTTGTCAGAAACTCATGCAAAAATTATGCAATGCGTGCAGTTAAGTGATGTCAAACTATGAAAATCTAGCTTGTTATCCATCTATACCTTTGTCTCACTCCCATTATGGTGATTGTGGACCAAATTTACGGCTTAGAACCACCTTTCAGTGAGTTTAATCGTATATGATCTTCTTCATTCAATTTTTGACAAATATTTTGTGCTATTTGGCATTTTAATGAAAGCAGGGCGACATTTATTGGGTGTCTGGCCGTATGGGTGTTAATGATGCACGTACCCGTGCATAATGCATGCTAATCTTTTTCATAATTGTGCTAATGCTTATGTATTTGAGGGATTAAACACGCCATTGAAATGTCCCGGATAATTTCGCCTCGATCCCAGCAGCATGGTAGCCTCAATGACATAACTTAATCCAAGATAACAATCTCCGGTAATTTACAGACTCAAAGCACTGTCTCCATACCGTGACTGAACCCAATTTCTTGTTCTCTTTTTATGTCTAAAGTTCAAATGTCTTATTCCCCGAAAAAAAAATTTAAAAATGAATACCGCACTAATAGCATTAGTAATATTTCTGAGTCTCGATTTCACGACCTTCGTAGGTTTTTTTTCTTTAATATATGAAAATCTTACATTGGTTTTTCCTACGATAGACACTAGATTTGTCTGTAGCCTTGATTCGAAAAGGGACACAATTTTTTCTGTATAATGAAAGACGGAGGGAAATCTTTTTATACAAATCTAATTGGGTTTGATACAAATTCAAAGGGATGCAAAATATGGCACCCAAGATTTACGTATGATCAGTCGAGTCATGTCTAATGAAACTTTATTAGAAATGGCGGTATTTGCACAGCTTGTGTCAAAATTATATTTTTTTTTCTTGCGGGTAAAAAACAAAGGCAATGAAGTGTAACATAAACTTGATTATGGCTGAGATTAATTGTGATAGAGGCTCTGATAAAATTACCACGGCGAGCTCTTCTCTTAGTTAAAAAGATACAAGATGCCAAGGGCCCGCGTTCTTGTGCATGCATCATTTGATAGCATAACTGCTTCATTTGGCAACGAACATTTTTGATAAACGTGTTCTTTTGCCAAAAAACGATACAATATAACCACGTGACTGGCACTAGTATTGATTTGATTTAAGGTTCCAATGTGATTTTTTTCCCCACCTCTTCTCGAAAAGAATACATAACCAAAAATTTCTAGCTGTTAAAAGACATGGTCTCTCTAATCTCTGATCGGGTATCGAATTTGAATCAAAATGCTTTCAATCAAGATGTCAAGAGATAAAAAATAAACCAAATATCGTATTTATCAATTTATGTTATGAATTTTAACAATGATATTTAGTTGGCGCCCAATTTTATCGCTTGTAAATTAATTTGCGAACAGAAGCAACAATATGATAGTAGTGTGAGATTTGGATTCAGATTGGCAAAATCTATACTAGATTGAATAATAGTTAAACATCTGGGGTTAGGTGTTGTGAAAAGCGCCTGTTGTTGTTCGACACAACACCACCATATCAATAACACTATTGAGTCTCTTTCAGCTATTCTAGAAAGAAAGCCTACATAGTGATATTTTATTGCCTCCACTGAATTATAATAGATGCTTTGGTTGTTGTTCTACAACAATGGGTGAACAGAAATTGAATAAAAATGATTTTTGATGATGATATTGAAAGATATAAAGACATGTTTAATCCATAGAATAACACTATTTTGCATGGAATTTTCAAGAGCAAACACAAGTGTAGTTTTTCTATTTTTGTGTTTATTTTTTGTTACAGGGAATTTCTGATTATGGATTTGTGAACTACCTTTAAAGACCAACTGAAGAGTAAGTAGACGCCTTTATCCTCTATGGACAGTAAATACCAGTTTTGGTTAAAACCAAAATGATGTTCTTTGAATGATGCAAATATTTTTATCAAGTTTCTGTTCATTCATCATGACTTCCATTTTTCCATTTTTCCAAAAATCCATTTTTTATGCTTTTTATTAGTTCCTATTTCTTTGAGGCCAGTAATATTTGGTTTTTGAAGAGTATGTAAATTATAGATGCATATCCTCAAAATCTCAGTTTTGTGTTAAAACCCCGACAACCGTTTTTGCAAAATGTATTCGTAGAAAAATCATTTCTGCAGGTTAGAATCTATAGGTGGTTTTATATCATATGCTATCCTCAGCAAACACCAATAAGAAAACAACAATAAAAACCAGCACATCAACATGAAGGAGAAACAGAATATGATTTTGTGTGTTGACTTTTCATCGCCAGCGCGTGTTATCATTTACATAAAAAGATACTCATCAAGTATTAAAGTTATTTAGATAGAATTTTCTCTTTAAATAAAGAAAAAAAATTGAAAATTTAAAAAAAAAAGGACAAAGAAATAGATAATAATCAGTTCTGAAGAGCCTAAATGCATTATTTGTCAATTAACGTCCCATGTATGAGCGCCTCGCCTAATCAAACCCACATGGAAATGAAAAATTAATTACCGTAATGAGAGAATAAAAAACATCAAACACTCAAGTGCCGTAATCGATTTGTTTTGCAATTACTTAATGACAAAAATCAGGAAACAACATAAGGTATCAAGTCTCTGGATATCTGGCTGGTACCCCAAATCTCATCACAATACGGGCTTTTTTTCACTTTTTTTTTTTTCTTTTGGTCGATCCCTGTTTTAGCCAATGGAGATAAAATATATAGTGCTTAGAACATAAAAGGCGACCTGCTAGTCTTGGCTGGATGAGTCGGTCTTTCGTCTGAGGCTTTGATCTTTCATATATGAAGCGTAATGTATATTTTGTGATCCCCGGGACCTTGAGATAGGGTACCTGCTGATCACGACAAGGGGCCAGCGAGATTGACTGTCGCTCGGAATATAAATTATACTGCATTATGGTCCTAATTGATTTCATTAAATATCGTTGAAAAGGCTTCATAGAAATTTTACTGGTGGTTTATTGCTCAACACATTTAAGGGGATATCTTAAACATTATTTTTTTCGTTTTGGGTACAAAGCTTTAAAATGGCTGTGTCGCAAAAATCATAATTAAAAATTTATTTTTGGTAATTGCTGTTTTATGCTGCATAAAAAGTAGTCCCTTCTGCGTTATTTGTCAGCTACGGAGAAGTACTTAATTCAAGTCTCCGGCGAGTTGGTTAGAGATGAGATCAAGTGAATCGATTATAGAGTTACCTAATAGGTGAAGTAATTCTGATGCAAATTTCGACAAGTTTAGAGTGAAAAATTTAAATCTTTCCCGCAGGTGATGAAGGTGTTAGCATTTAACTCGAAGAAAAACAACTTTTAGAGATGGAAAGATGTTCAAGATAAAAAATTTCTCCGATTACTATCGTTGGTTGTGTCTTCAACACCTGTATCTCTCTCTCTCTCTCTCTCTCTCTCTCTCTCTCTCTCTCTCTCTCTCTCTCGTAATCTCTGAAAACTACTAGAGACTCTCCCAATATCCAAGCAATCCCAAAATTTCCCAGTAGATTTTTTCCACAAGCTCAAATGAGACGGGATTTATTAATAAACAACACTCGGGTCGTCATTTGAGAGCTTACATATTGTACGAGCCCCCATCTCGCGCTAACATTCGTGATACACATCAATACGGACCTAATTAGGCCCGATTTCAGTGCCGAGAGCTGCTAGACGATTGAAGATATCGCCAATTTAATGCCGTGTTCACAAATTACTACACATGTTGGCAGATAGAAAACTGTGATTGTCATGACCATAATTGGACATCTCTATTAGATCACCTTTAACCACATAGATAATGAGCGGATCATTAAATTACAAACAAATTTCCTCCTTTTCCCCGTTTTCCCCCAACGATTTTATCACGTGGAGGCATCAGTTGGACCCCCCAGTCCTGAGGGTTTTGTGGGTTCGGAGCTGATATTGTTAAGGTGTGCTTCCCTGCTATCCGTATGAATCGTCAAAAGTTTTTCTCAATGCCTGCAAACCCACTTGTACACCTGATTTCATTGGACATTGCAACCAAACTTTGTCTGCTTTCATATTTGTTATTTATTTAGGGCCGATGCAATGGATGCTATTACATTAACAGCTTTTGAAGTCTGGACTCGTAACATTCGGAAAGCGCCGAGGAACCATGTGTTCAATAGTGTGCTATAAGGAAGTGGTCCATGTGCAATCGAACGCTGATCTTGCCACTTTCCTATGGCCGTGATCGCTCTTGACAGTTGTTTATACAAATAAACAATGTATACCCCAGCCCCCGGTCTCAATTTTCACCAAATTACTGTGCTTTACGTAAATGTCATTTCATTTCCCATTATAATAAATTTCCTAGTCGCTTTGTATGATGACATTGAGCAGTGTAAGAATTGTTGGTGGCTTCGGGTGCCCATTGTTAGGACAGGGATATTGCCTTCACCCCCCTTCCACCTGCCCGCGGAAGAGGATGCTGCCTCGTTAATAAACCCCCTTAACTAAGCTGGAAAACCTCTCGGAAATCGAGAGACTGCCCTTTCGTTCCCAAAGCACGTCATTATAACTTGTAAATTATACATGAACAATGTTTTCAAACGAATTATTGTTGCATCTTTTTGTTAGTGTAAATTTGTTACTTTACATAACAAAGTCGGATATTCAAATTGATCACAGTTTAAACCCCTCGTGTGAAGCGATTCGGTTTCAGCCAGCAGTTGCAATGTTCACTCGGGCTGCATCGGCCTTTTGTGCTGTAACAATGACCGGCGCATGCCTCTCTTATGTTCCACAAAAAACCTTCTGACAATACTTGTCATCACTCGGTGAAAACGAGCGTATTTAGGCATAAGAAATAATAAGAGGTTACACATGTATTCTTTATGCATTTTAACACCAGTGGATGGAGTTAACCAAGACGTTTTACCCACAAATATAGTCTTGCTGTAATTTTAACCGATACTTTATATTCATAATTATACACCTTTACAGCTATTTCCCCTTTTCTGTAGTTTTCATTTGTGATCAAGTATGAAAACAAAAAACCCGAAGTTCTAAATTTATTTAATAACATCCAAATATTTCCTTCCAATTTAAAATAACGGCGAATTTCCTTAAATAGAAAAATGTGATAAAGTCTTTCAATTATTTTTCTCAGTGGGTTTTTTTTTTCTTTAAACGTGTTAGGTTCATTTTTCTTCCGATGAGTTCGGGTTATCTGACAGAAGAAATAAGGGAAATATTTAAGATTCAAGATCGCTGATTTGGCGTCTTCCATCCGCTATTCAGAAACGATGTATTTCCGCTAGGCAGCAAAGCAATTACGATGCACACTCTTGATTGGAATTAATTAGTAGCCTAATAAGATGGTTATTGATTAAAATCAATTTATGATTGGTCCACGGTGCATGCTTAAATGCACCATAAATTTCCAGGGTAACTGGAGATATCTTTGGGGAAAATGGACAATAATACATAGACAAGTTTAAAGTAGCACATTCATTGCAGCTGCATCGACAAAATGAAATGTTTCTTTCCATGCGGATATCAAATGTAATGGTTTACACGTACTTAGAAACAGGAAAAGTGCACAAAAAAGACAGAAAATAAAAACCAAGAATTTTAAAACGTCAGAATTCAGAAAGAATTTTTATAAGCGAACGTTACCTATTGAATTTCAATCAAAATTTATTTGAATGGAATGAATCCCTCCCCCTTTTTATCTTGTACACACTTTAATACAAATATGTTAGAATAATTCTTATCTATGGCTGATGTAATTCAATAGCATCCGTTATGAACGAAATAAATCATTTTTTTACGACATAGCATTATAAATTTATTAATTTTATGTGGCCCTACACATAGTTGACGTGGATCGGGCCCTACATAGAGAAAACTTCCTCTAAATTCTCCATTTCTAACAGGATTTATCCTGTCCCAGTTTTTATGTATTTTTCATAATCTTTAAAAACAATTTTTGCATTCATGCAGGGGGGCAATCGATGAGGGATTTGAAGGTAAACCTTGAGTAATATCGTCCTGAAATATGATATTATTACGGGAGCGTTTAACCGCCATTAACAGCCTCGGGCTGACGTCAGCACTCCATCATTAATCCTTCTTTTTATTCAAAGGGCTTTAAGTTTGTCCATGAAATTTATCAATTAAACAAAATATATGGCATAACCTTTTTAAGTGTCGGGTATTTGATTTTTTTTCATTTTTTTTTTATATAAAAAGTGGACTAACGCGAAGATGGGAATAGACATTTAGATTAAAGGCGATGTGTCGCATCATTAAAGGTGGCCATTAATTCGGATGCTGTGCGCGGCCGCTTAAGCACTCGAGTGATAGCCCACCACGTGTGGATGGCAATCCGCTGTTTGCGTCCTTATCTCTACTGTTTGAATTGATTCAAAATCCATAATATATTGACGGTACTTAAATTTAAGCATTGATTAGTATATCTTGTCATCTCTGTCAGCACCGCTTCGATAAAAGGGGAAAAAAATAAAAAGATATAAAGCCGATGTGAAATTCATGTACAGCAATTTTCCAGCTACTTTCTCGATGATGCACCTGATCTTGCGTTTCATGAAATTGGCTAAGTGATAATGAAAACTTGCCGTTGATTTCATAAGTATTATAATAACATAAACAGTTTACAAGAATCCTACATAGAAAAAAACATATACTTTTTGTGAAAAAG
>NC_088860.1:31176314-31183814 GCF_963853765.1 Magallana gigas
CAGGTGCAAGAAGCGACCCCCCACCCCAATCACCATTTTTTTTAGAATTGCACCATACTTGTATAGTGATTTACATGTTTACACGTGCATCTGCTTAAATAATTAAAAGAATATCACATGAATTGCTACATGAGCTTTCTTGTCATTCTGTGAACAATCATGGCCTTGGTCCATCTGAAATGCTATCTGTAACAGCTCAGTGACGGTTCTTTTTGGCATTTCATCCCCGAAGTGACCACTTCATTCATATAAAAACCTGTACTAGTACAGTAAACAAAATTCTTTTAACTTGGGCACCATCTGTTACTTTGTCTGCAAGTTGTTTTTCTTTTCTATCGATGTTTGTTCCACCTTAAAAATAAAATCTCCCATGGTTTCGTTCCTTGGACCCTTCTGGAACTTTTGATTGATTTAGCTGCAGTGCGCCGTACCTCTCTCTCTCTTCGTATTTTATCAGACATTGTCATTCGGTGTTTCTGCAGCTGAAAATAAATAAAGAATGCACAGTACTTTATGTTGTTGACGTGGTTGTTTGATATTTTAAAGAATCTTGGAGACATTTTCTGTTTATCTTTGAAATGTAAATCACAGTTTGTGATGTAATTACAGTGATTTTTGAAACATAGGTGCGGATACCAGATCTTTTACAATTCTGGCCTTCTCTAGAAACAAATACGGTGACTAGAAGACATCGACAGGCTTTTAAAATTTTATATATTTTTTTTTGTATTCTAAGACTTCGAGCGGGTATATCGTACAATTTTTAAATTTATAATCTTCAATTAAGTTTAGATTAATCGAATGTGAAATTTGTAAGCTACCCTGCGGCTGGTGAATCATAAATAAAGTTTGCAATATTGTTTTAAGTTGGCCTCTTTTGTTGGACTGTGTATCTTATGGATAAAACTAGAAGCAGGAGTAAAGCTCTTTACGAGGGGAAGTTTTATTAAAACTATTGACAGAAAATCTTAAATTTTTGTTTCAGGCCGGGGGGAAATGTTCCCTTAATTTGTATAGTCTGTTAAAACAAGGCGTAGTTATCACGCGGTAAGAGAGTAAAGCAGCCGAGCGAAGACGTAGCGCAAACATTTAGTCCATAACGTCCGAATGTTGACACAGACATAGTTAAAAATCAAAGGAATTTGTGAATTATCTTTGATCTCTTTTAATACTTTTACCACAAATTTACAAAACAAATACTGCCATGTTGACAGAGGACAGTTTGCTACCCCACACTTTTTGTTTTCATGTGGAAGTAGGAATAGTTTAAAGCCACTCTCTGGATCGTTCGGAAATGTTACATCATTGGCCATGTAACAGCTGACATCTTTAATTCTTTGTCTTTATCTGAGCAGGTTAAGCAAAAGAAATGTTTTTATATCTATTACATTTCTCTCTCTCTCTCTCTCTCTCTCTCTCTCTCTCTCTCTCTCTCTCTCTCTCTCTCTCTCTCTCTCTCATATTATCCTGTATAAGTCTCAACAGTCAACAACAGAAATGATTTTAATTAGTTTCTTCACAAAATGTGCTCGTTTCTAATCCGGACAGAATTTGGACATAAAACGTCCATTTACCCTCAAATCTTGGTTTTGTTTGCTTACATACAAATTTTTGTACAATTAGGTCATATAATAGATATATGTTCACCATGTAGTCCCCAAGAAAACAGGATATACCGAAGTTCGAAAAAAAAAACCACTATTGTTTTTATAAAGTTGCTACTGTTTTGGTCTCTACTTGGGATTGTTTTAACAAACGATACATGCCAAATCGTCCGATGAACTCTGTTGTTTGTTCGCGTTGTTGATCAGAGTGTTAATTGGGGTTCATAAGACCACAGCTTCCATATTAATGGCCGGGGTCGCGGTCTGTATTTTTACAGTGGCCTGACAAGGACCAGAAAGGGGTCCATCTAGACATTCTTTGTGGGATTACGTCGAGGCTTTGTCCAAACATCGCTGGCTATTGTTTATTTTTTAAATTCTTGTGCAAATATGTATCCATTTCTGCTAATGGACGCGCTTTGCCAGGGGCGTAAATATACCCCGGGTTTTTCTGTTGTAACAGCGTTTCGCGACCGGGGTCTAAATCGATCAAACCCAAAGCTGGGTGCACTCGATTGTCACTCATCAGTACCTACGCGATCTCTTGCGCAAGAAAACTGATAGAATTGTAACAAATTAATTTCCCCTGTAATGATGCTCTATTGTGCTCGCCAATTAACAGGAACCAATCAGGGGAATGGTCCCCTACATGCTGCCCTCACAATGCGGCAGTGGAATGGGTTGTTTAATTGTTGGTCGCCGTTGATATAATGTAAGCCGCTCTCCAATGCTTTGCCAGTTCTCTTTTGTCCGCCCGTGAAAATCTATAGTTAGCCCTATTCATAGCCTTGAATGGTATTTGAAGCTATTATCTGCGAGTACAAAATATATTGTTCGAAATTTGAATGAAACTTTTCTTATCAAGTTACATATTACACAGGGCTAAGAGAAGTCCTTTTTATAAATAGAGAATAAAGTTTATTGACTAGAATCAAATCGGCGTTATATTGGCTTCTATTCCTCGATCTTTCTAGTACTACTTGCTACACATTCAGACTGTGCTGTCTTATTTTTACTGAAAAAAAATCCCTGGAGTTTTATTTTTATTTGTTGGATACAGTTTTGGGGCAATGTTTTCCCTTGATCCTTTTTCACATGGTTGCCATTTTGTGTGTTTCGTGAGATTTCGAAGTGCCCCATGGTAAGTGAATCCAAACCAATTCTACGCTTTTCTTATTAACAGGGTTATAGCAGCAACTTTCATTTTAGGGCCTGTAGTTTTGCTCTGTCGAATACAATGGCAATATATAATTCAACAGGATTTTCACATAACCACGTTGCAGTATTCGATATATTGTCCTAAGGTAGAGGGGAGGTGGAGTGGGGGAGGGGGGTGAAGTGTTTCAAACATGTCATTTCTTATAACAATATCATCTTCGTAGAAATTTCATATATCTTAGATATATATAAGCACTGTGACGGTCGAGCCGTCGCACGGCGGAGCTTCAGGAATGTTACGGTTCGCTGGTCTTATGTAATCTGCGCGGCAGCGGTGTACAGACCATTGAAAACTTCCTGGCAATACTTTTGGTTGTTTGCCCGGTTGTTTTGCAAAAAAAGAAAAATATCATTAAAACTACTTACTCCTATTTCCTACTTATAAAATGTCATTTTGAAAGAAAAAAGAGGAATAGTACTTTTTTGTAACAGCGTTCTCGGCTTTTCTCTGTAGTAATCTTAACCAAGCTGTCAGAGCGAAAGAAAACATGCTGACACGTGACATCTACAAATTTCGGGTACATGGGAATTTTTCTCAATGTCGGCCAGGGGATATTAGTTTCAGTGAACTATACAATCAATAGATAAAAAATAAATCAGTTGTCTGATAATTGCATTTTTATAAAGATTTTTACTGAATATCGTGAAACTGCCTTAATTTGCATGTATATTTATTTTCTTAGGCTTATAGTTACATACTCCTGTTTAAGTTTGGACGGATAAAATTTGAGTCTCGATTCATTACAATACAATTCAAATTACTAAGTTAATTAATCAAGAAAAACGAAATACTGCATATAGATAATTTCTCCAATAGTAAATTATAATATTTTATTCAATTATTAATTGGAAGTTTTAAAAATAATAATGAACGTCACTTTGTGTTTTAACTACATTTGTAGAACAGGGCATTCTTAGTATTAAGAACTCGTACCTAATTCTTTGGTTTTCCATCCAATAATAGTGTATGTTCAAATCAAATGTAAAAAGACAAATGAAGTGAATTAAAATTGCAACCAAAACAAAACCCCAAAAAAACCCACTATGAAAATAAATGAATTTGAATCTGAGAAAATATAGGTTTGACGCAGTTTTTTGTTTAATTTTGGAGACAAATTTTAACCTGCTGACTGTTTATGTCCTTTTCTCATATAATTAAGTAGTTTTAATTTCATAAATTTATTTGTATTGATCTGGTTGGCAATGCTATTTACAGTAGAGAGATTAATACATTTGATATTAAAATAGTTTCCGAATTTCGTTGAATTTAAATATTTTTGTGTGAAAATGTAAAGATTTAATTACTTTCGTAGTATCGACCGGAAATGGTTTAATCTTAAAGTATTTAGTGAGAATCACTCAATTTGACCGGGTCCCCTCCAGGGGAATTTTTCTCACCGTAGCGGACTTCAAAGAACCCGGCTGACCGTTATTTTAAGCGGGTCGCTTGTGTTCTTGACAATCAGATAGGCTTTTCACACTTCGGTAGCGAGAAACATCGGTACTTTCCGTAAAGATTTAGAATCACTGTTACATTCCAATTGACATTAATTAGACAATTAAAACTCTTTTTATCGTAATTGTACTTAGGTGCTAAAACTGCTGTAATCTCGCAGCGTAAACAAAACAAACACCGCCCAATTAGTGTCACTTGTCTAACATTTGTTTACTTTTAGAAATTAAAAAATGTTATATAATTATGAATGTCGTTGAAATTTAAATTTAAAACGTCAGTGTCATTTTCACATGAGACTTTTTGAGTCTAATCCAAGAAAATGCCACATGTATATTACTTAAATATATATACATTAAATTAAAAAAATATATTTATTTAATTTTTTTTCAAATCATCACATTTAATTATATTTGCATAATGAAAAAGAAATACTAGAAAAAAATAATAATTAAGGATGGTACATGGTGGACCGTTAAAGATAAAATTAATCTGATATATTTATTTATTTTGAGTTTATTAACGTAAGTAAAAGTTGTAAATTGTGTTGTCGGCAGAGTTTGCGGGCTTTTAGAACTAAATCAGAAAATGTGGAGGGGATTTACTGAAATTCCTTCGGATTACCAGTACATGTTAAGCATTACTCATACACAACGTTTGAACCAGGTGGGGGAACTTCACAAACAGATGGCAAATCTAGATTTCTTCAACAAATACTCAAATTCAATATTTACAAATTTCAGGTCCAAAATATAAGACATCACAACTATTTTTTCATTAACGTAATATGAAAACGAATATATTTGCATTTTCAATTCTTTAAGCCTTGCTCATAAATATCCATTTTTAAATAAGTCTTAATCTGAAATCTTAAACCGGTAAATCAGTTAATCCCTGGCTACTTATACAGCCGCTGGAAGAAGAAGAAAAAGTCCTAATGAAGTCAAAATAGACGGGTTTAGTATGTGTTTAGGCAAGTGTGTTTTTAGTCAAAAATAAAAATCTACACACCGGGCACATGACCCGATATATAGGTCACTAAAGTAAAAAGTATCAGTTCATACTTTTATTATTTTTTTATCACGGCTAACTCTTTTCAATTTCATTCAGTTAAAAAAAAAAGAAAGAAAAGAATAAGAAACATGGAGTTGACTTTTGTTTCTTTTGTGTGGGGGATAACAATGGGGGTGTATAGATATGTACGATTCGTGGGTAGTGTGCCTGCCTTTTGTTGTAGAATCAAGCCGAGTAACCATTTAACAGAGATATATAATGGTGTGCTTTTTAAATACGGGAATTAATGCAGGTTTTCAACACTTACAATGAAGCTCGTAGCCCAATACAATGTAGCATTTGTTAGTGTGTATAGTTGGAATGGTGTAAGAAATCAAATACCTGTTTTTGTTGTTGTTTGGAAAGGGCAACATGAATGAATTTTGTAACACAGTAGCCTGATCAAAGATTAGAGTAATGTATCGTGAAGCTATGAGTATAGTGTATTGAAATGATTATTGCCCCGACTTCAATGCAGGGAAATTATAATGGATTTCTGCATATGATCACGCTTTTTGAATTTTGAATTTTATTGCCTCTGTACAAAAGTCTTTGTTAGATATTTATAAAATTTCCTCAAAATTTGATTTCATTTTTTTTTTAAAAAGTAAGTAAATGAAATAATGTAAAGATAATTTACATAATATTGATAGAAATTTTATTTAATATTTTCCACAGAAGAATAACCCAAAAACATTGCTCTGTATCCTTTTTAAAGGACAAATTTTGAATAATATATTTATTATTAGGTGTAAATAAAATTCAAATGGTGAAGGTAAATTTTTCAATAAATGTATTTTATATTTATAATATTAATGATAACAGAAAAATCCCCAAAAACAACCCCGACATAAAAAATATGAAGAAAACACAGAACTGAAGTTTGGGAATTTATTATCGAAACTTATATATATGGTTAAAGCAACGATCTGTTTAATACAGTCTTATTTACTGTGAATAATATTTATTCTTTTTTATGGAATTTTGATTCATGAATATCTGAAGTGTACATAATTGTTTTATGGCAATTATCTAATCTCGATCTGTAACTGGCATCGAAGTCTCTATTTTTTCGGCGCTGAGTGTTGTTCAGATCGGGTCCACCTGTAAGCCCCGCCCACTTTTAAGTTCACACCTTCCTCGCTCCAACACAATTCACGTCAAATTTCTCGTGGTGAATTAGCATGCGGCAATCTGATTGGACGACCAGTCGTGTATTTGTTCTCGGCCGAATCGATATCTCGTGTTCAGTAAACCATATTAGTCAAATGAAAAAGAAGTAGCGGGGTATTCAACTCGTATTATTGAAAGACAGTGAAAGGACCAAAAGATTTATCATTTTATCATCTCAATTGGATTTGAACTTTATTCATTTCCATTCGGACAATACACAGGCTGTGTGAAGATTGTGAAGAACTCTCATGGAATATCAGGACCTTCCCGAACAGGACTTACCAAAGCCCGGACAAACACAGCTACCCCCATCTTCTCAAGGAATGCACGTGCCGGTCAACCCTCAGCACGCGGGGATGCATGGCTCCCATTCTCACGGCCAGCCCCAGCAACACTCACCGAATCCCCAAACCAACCTCAATGGCAGCGGAGCAGGGTCCCCGAATTCTGGGGCCAGCAAAAAAGACGCAGACAGAGTGAAGCGCCCTATGAACGCCTTCATGGTGTGGTCTCGCGGCCAGAGACGGAAAATGGCCCAGGAGAACCCGAAAATGCATAATTCAGAGATAAGTAAAAGACTCGGTGCTGAGTGGAAATTATTATCCGAAGCCGAAAAACGGCCATTTATCGACGAGGCCAAAAGACTCCGTGCCATACACATGAAGGAACATCCCGATTACAAATACAGGCCAAGGAGGAAAACGAAAACACTCATGAAGAAAGATAAGTACGCCCTACCCGGAATGCCATCCGGAGCCCCTCTACAGCCCGGGCGGGAGGGACAGATGTACCCCATGGGAGGATACATGCCCAACGGGTACCCTATGATGCACGACGCAAACGCATACATGAATCAAATGGGCCTTGCCGGACAGTACGGCTACATGCCATCACAACAAATGCCCGGGAACCAGATGACGTCGGGATCCTACATGAACGGAAGCTCCAGCTACACCATGTCCATGGCCGGGATGGGCCCTTACCCCTCAATGTCTCCCT